>NC_134485.1:240007502-240307502 GCF_040206685.1 Ascaphus truei | reverse complement strand
TCATTCTCTACTTGTACACTATTGGCTGCGAAGGGCACTGCTTTAAAGGCTTAGTGACAGTAATAAAAAATCTCTCTAGTGTCAAAAAGTGTACCTTATTTACGTAAGAAAAGTGGGACCTAGTTGAACTATTAAACAACAACCAGGCATTTAACCTGCTGTGATTGATGGTACTTTCAGTGAAGTGGGCTCTGCCAGTGTCTGCCCAGTACCTAGTGTGTGGCCCTCATGCAGCACATGGTTCTGTGATTGTAGTACTATACATACAGAACCCCTATAAGCTCATATTGAACCCCCAAAATAACCACAACATATATATGCGCATAAGCGTCAAAGAGGAGTGCTACTGAGCATGGCAATATATATTTAAAGTTCCTCATTCTGCTGGATATAGACCCACTGTGGTCTTTCTCCCTCCTAATAGAGGTAAATGAGAATTTTAATCCTAATAGAGGTATATTAGTATTTTATCTGGTAGTGTTAGGACTTGCGAACAGGTGTCTGCCTTGACGTGGCTCGCAAACTTACAACGCTTTGGCCAAAGGGTTAAACTAAATGACCCTATTTCAAGAGAATATATAAGTATTTTACTGTGTATTTCTGTCATGTTGGATGTAGCATTGGGCTTCTCTGTCGTCTGTTGTATACATATGCCACGCTCAATAGCACTCCATTTTGACACATATACATATATATATTTTGTGGGGGCTCAGGGGTTTCCAAAAAGAGCTTGCTGGGGTTCTGTGTTTTGTTAATATATATTTAAAACCAGAAACAGAATATGAAGCACAGACAGAGCTCAGTGCTGCATCCATTGACACAAATACACGGTACAGTGCCAATATATATATCTATATATATATCTATATGGTCTTTTAGTTTAACTCTTTGGCCAAAGTGTCGTAAGCCCTTGAGCCCCTTCAAGGCAGACCACGTCTCAAGGGTCCTAACACTAATATAAATTCTTAATAACCTGTACATTACCAGGAAGAATTATTTATAATAAATCTGTCAAAATTAGTTGCATAGGTCTAAGTCTGATTGAAGCTCTTATTAACCTGTACAATATTAGGAAAAGCAATCTGTATTAGATTTGTCGCAATCAAACTGCATGCAAGTTCCCATGAGTGTGGAAGGTGAAATGGAGTGAGGTTTAACCATTTAAAAGTGGGAGGGGTGGGCTTCAAACCTGGGAAGGAGGAGCCACCCTCCAAATTAGCTGGGAACAGCTGAACAGAATTGCAAAACATACAGAACCCCTATAAGCTCATATTGAACCCCCAAAATAACCACAACATATATATATATATATATATATATATATATATATATATATATATATATATATATATATATATATATATATGTAGAGGTATCAGTACCATGTTAGCCGAGCTTCAATAATCAAAAAATAAGCTGGAAGCTGGTATCAGGTCCAGAATTTGTTCTCTTGTGCGGATCGGGAGTGTTTTAATGATCCTGTTGAGTTCTCGCATGTATTTTTTAGTTGGATCCTCCTGCAGTTGGGTGTAATACTTTGAATCAGAGAGTTGCCTGTGTGCTTCCCGCAGGTAGTCTGTTGCCTAAACAGAGATCGAAATTTTATGAGTCATTAGTGACACTAGTGAACTCTCGTCCCATGAGCGCTAAAGGCCATGTCTGTACATACTGTGCTATATGTATGCACACACAGCTGTCTCTCACACATACTAATACTCCTTGTTTTTCCATCCCTATACACCAATAGGGACCACTTAGTATCCTCACACACTTTTAGTTGTGCTACAAACTCTCACATTTCCACACCCACCCACACCATTTATATCCACTCCCACTCCACACAAACCTTGTGTAAAGCACTGTATATACTGTGGGCTCTCCATTCATTTTTATTCACACTGATACACATACACACTCTTTCTTCACTTGCTTTCATAGTAACCTTTTGACACCTCTAGCCATAAAACACATCCACACCGGGGGAAGGAACAGCACAGATAACATTCCAAGAGACACTGTTTTTAAGTATACCTTTTGCTTCATTCATTGTAACATCGCCGGAAGAAGAGATCAGTGTATCTCGAAAGCTCGCACAAATAAAAGCATTTCGTTAGCCACAGAACGGTATCATCTATTTATATGTATGTATATGCGTATAAGTGTCAAAGAGAAGTGCTACTGAGCATGGCAATATATATTTAAAACCAGAGACAGAACATGAATCACAAACAGAGCTCAGTGCTACATCCATGTGACATCACATTGTCATGGTAATACAGTAAACAACAATGAAAGACAGCACTAAAAAGAAAGGAATAATGAATATAATACAGGGTGCAAAAGGAACCTACGGGACCCTAATTCCCGTAAAATCATGAACAAACACAAACAAATATTCCAGCACTCACTGTCTAGAGAAAAATGAAAATCAACTAGAGGAAAATGTCCAAACTAGAATTTAATATGCACACAAGAAAATAATGACAATGAAAATAATACCTCTGGGGTAAGCGGTGTGGGGAAAGAAAAAAAAAGAAAAAGGCAGGTAACACTGTCATGAGTACTCCCACTCAGCCAACCACAGAGCACCGGGTAGAAGCGCTCCTGACTGCCAGCTGACCACGAAAGGAACTCCAGAAGTGACGTGCACCCACGAGGACGCGATGGAGTTGAGACTGCTAACACCATCAGCGGGGAGGCTCCGGATCGTGGAGGGTTCCCGAGAGTGACGGAGCGTCTGAACGAAGGTTAAAGCGGTGAGCAGTAGTATCCAGTGGCGTTTTCCTTTTGCATTATTGTAATTGCAAATGTCTATTTTCTTAACATAAACATTTTTTATCGTATTGATCTGTGCTATGGGTATTTTCTTATATACTGCTGAGGTTCATCACAGATGAAAGGATACTTTCATCAGATGTACATCCTGACCTGGTATAAAGACACAGTATTGCCACAGTTTCGGAGTCGCTTTAATACTATTGACATCTTGTGAGTAGGCTGCACATAAGAGCCAAGATTCAAGCTGCTACACCATTTATAGCACTATCATCTGCACTTACTGTAGAATTGTTTGTGTTGTTTTTTCTCCCATATGCTCCCCCTGGACTGCACACAAACAGTTCTACTTCTAGGACCAGTGAAGACAGGCTCTACCAGAGGGTTTCTGAGCAGGGAGTGACAACTTTATATATAACACTTATATTTTATATGCACATTTACTGTATTTCTCACAATATTGTATTGTATTCACTTTAGTCACTTTAAGAATAGTGGGCACTTTTTGTGTAAAGCGCCTTTGAGATCACTTTCGTGTATTTACATTTCCAGGAAATGTTGTTCCACTGGTTTTGAGATTTCACCTTTCTTAAAGGCAAATCGTATGCTGGATCTGAGTTTCTTCATACGTTCCCAAAAGGTACGGTCCATCCTTCCCATGTATACCAGACCACACTGGCAAAATATGAGATAAACCACTGACGTGGTATGGCAAGTCAAGTATGCTTTGATTTAAATCTATTGGCCAGAATGAGGATGTTTAAACAATGTTACATTAATCATTCCACTCCTACAGGTCGTGCAACCTTTGCACTTGTACCAACCCTGCTTCTCTGCGACAAAAATTGTATTTGTTAGAGATAATGTGCATATTTCGCAACCGTATCAGTTTAACCTAGTAGATCACAGAGACTTAGATTCTTCCTCAGTGCAAAAATTAGTTAATGTTATTATTATGCATATCATTTGTGCTTAGGGTCTGTGGCCAAGACATGCCAATATTTAAAAAGAAAAGTTTCTCTAACATTAATGCTGATGTAGGGGGATTTTAACTAATCCGCAGATTGAAGTTGAAACAATTCGTCTGCGGATTTTACCCTGCAGAATGGATTTTGAAGGAAAAGTCCCGGGAAATGGATTTGGATTATTTCTCTCATCTCTACTCTCGGTTACATGGTTGTATATGTCCCGAAAACTACATTAGTATGCAAAACACTGACATCACTGTTCATCTTTTTTGCGCCATTTTCTCTCCCATGTACTGTAGTTTAAATAGTCACTTTGTTACCGTCCGACATCTTGAGGAAGTAATGCAAATCTTCCAAGTGTGCTTGTAGATTTTCTCTCTCTCTCTTCCTATATACTGTACATACATACACATATTATGTTCACAAAAAGTGGTGAAATAATGATGAAATAACTAAAATTGTGGTGACAGAAAGAATTAGGTAGCAAAATGTATATATGGAAAACTTCAGATTTATGGATACAATTTATCATTCATCTCGCCGCAAGTTAAAAATCCAGTTTGACCTTGTTGTCCTTTGGCAATACTTATAGATGTAAATCATATCACTGAGAGACTATTCTCTTTTTTCACAAAAACCTGTCAAAGACTTTAAAATATGATTTTGCACAGATTGGCCATGTACGATTTGTTTAAAGAGAACAAGCCAATTATAAAAATAGCAAATAGGCAATAAGAGTTGATGCTCTTATTTCTTGGCAGATGTTTTAATGATGCAAGTCCAACTAATTAAATATTAGTGCTTCCTCTGTCCTATATGTTCCAGTCCCATGTCATTTTTTAGATGCCTATAGGGAATGCAATCTCCTAATTATTCTTCAAAATACAAGAAACACTATCTTTAATTGGTGTGAATTGAATAGTGTTCCCCCACAAACAAAGAAGAACAAACAATTAATGATTCTTTACAAATCTCATGGAAAAGCCACTATCATTAGTAGAGGTGTGGGAAGGTCTTCAAAATGCATGACCTATGCATGCCCTATTTTCCTCCCCCATTTCCCATCCCCAATAAAGGACAAAACACATACACTGTACACACCACACCATAATTAAGGTATAAAGACCACAGCTTTTATTTAAAATCCAAACCATTTTGAAATAACCATACTAATATAACCAATAACAAACAGAGCTGTTCCAGACTAGCCATTAATATTCCTTAAGCCCACGCATAACATGACATATGACCCCCTCTGCTGGCTGAATAACTGGCTCAGCCACCATTATATATTTCACCTTGTGATAAATTCCTCTACTTGATATCCAAACAGGGCATTATGCCACCTCCCTCAAAAATTCACCTATGCATTAAATCAGCAGCTGCCCCAGGTATCAGTTTATCCTCTTAAATTAGTCTCACCCTCACGACAATGCCATCACTGATTCCAAACCATCCTGTAGACCTGCAGTAAAAATGTCTAGACCCAACACAGACAAGTAAATACGATCCCCCTGAAACAGTCCAGCCTCTGGCTCCTCCTACTCCCGGTGTCGAACCACAACCCTGCCAAACTCCTTAACATGCTGCACTTCCCTCTATTAAGCTTGCTCCTACAGAGCTCGACCACCTGGCACTCACCCTTCACAATAAACAACCTGGGAAACACCTCTCACCACACAATCACAACCTCTGGAAGCAAGACTATTTTCTAACCCAAGTTCCATCTGATTTCCCAACTTAAATCCAATGTACTTCTCTGCCCAAAACCTTTACACCCCAAATGAAACACCAACACATCATTGTCTGTGTAGAGAGAGATGGGGGTGGCCCGGGATTAAAGGGGTTACACCCCATTTGGCCATCCCCTGACCTCACCCGGGAGTCAAAGGGTTAACTGGGCTAAGACCCAGAACAGTGATTTAACCCCTGTAATGACATGTACATGTGTGTTCCCCTGTTCCATTGTAATGTCTGGTTTACTCAATGTTTGCATCACACACACACTAGAATCCATCCGGGAGCACAAAGGTTAATAGTCCTTTAATGATTATAGCTCTTTGTGACGTTTTCCCGCCTTTTCAGGCACCATTTTGCAGGTCCCCATTGGCCGCCATTAGGGCTCCATGCATTCTAATGGAGAATCTTGTTATTTTAGTCCTGTTTCCTGTAAAGACCAGCAGCTGGCGTCCGAGAGGGAGAGCGGCGGTTTCCCATTGAAAGTCAATGGGCCCATCGACTTCAATGGAGGTTCCTCGAGGTAACTTTCGAAGAACAAGTAGCTGCCGTCCAGCCTGCAAACCGCAAAGCAGATACATTTTCAATAGGAGAGCTTTGATCACTTACAAGTCAAGGTCAACGTCAAGTGGCGTGGGAATAAACAGTTCTAGGACCCCCAGGAATAAAATTCTTTTTGTCCCTAGTTCCTAGGCGTCCTCCCACTCGACCACAACCGGCCCCCAAATCCTGGACCCCCGATAAGGGTCGAACCGAGAAGAACGGGTCGCGCCATAGGCTTTGCCGGCGGCGGCAGAAACGGCTCAGAAAAATGACTAAGTGTGAAATGCTGTATTTTGGTACTCCATATCTCCGGTTCCAGAGGGCCCAGCGGATCAAGGTTTGGGGTGTCTGCAGTCACTGCTCCGGCATCACTGCAGAACCATCCTTGACCCTCCTGGACCAACCCGACGGAGTATGGACCCCCTTGAAAGTTCGGACTTTTCCCATAGACTTCAGTGGCGGAGAAACCCCATTGACCTCAATGGCGGCAATTTACCATTGAAAGCCTATGGCGGAGAAGCCCGTTGTTTTCAATGGGGATTTAGTGAAAAGCTGAGATTTCTTTTTTAGCGGAGATTTTTGAATTAAAATGAAAAAATGGTTTAATGTGCATTTGTGTAACTCCGGTTCCATAGGTCGTAGCAAGTCGCTTTTTGGACCATATGGTGTCCCAGTTCCGGCCATGAGAACTGGGAAGTTTGGTTCTGCTAGACCCAATAGAACCGGATATTTTAATACGTTTATGTTTTATGTTTAACACTGTGTCCCAAGGTATGGACCAAGACTCAGAGGAATTCCTTTGCATACCAGGATAGCAGATGGCCCTAGAGGCGCCACAATGTCTAGGATTTAAGTATTGTTCAAAGGGTCTTGTCAACCTCCCTGATGATTTAAGGGCGGAGGAGGCTCAAACCAGAGCAAAAAATAAATAATAAATAATAAAAAAAACACAGCGCACAACGCTCATAGTGCATTAAAAATTATATTGTAACCAAACAAGTGAGGTAAGTATTAGGTGTACATTAAAACAATTTAAAAAGGCATTTCAGGGTTATTGTTACCCAAGCACCAAACAGGACGCCAGTGAGGATGTCATCAGTTTAGGCACGTAGCTCTCCCCGTCACGATCGCTCAGTCTCAGGATGAAGCCTGGAAGGTCTCCGGTAAGGTAACAAACGGTTCAGCCAACTCGCATAAGTGATGTCTGCAGGTATAGAAATCTCTGCGGCAGCGGGACACACGCTGTTCAGCTCTCTGATCCGGCGCTTCCGGGTTCGTGACGTCATACAGCGGCGACAGCACGGCAGGATCTTTCTGAGCACCGAGCTGGTTCTCAAGGAGTGGTGCAAAGTCCAGGGTTCACAAAAAGTTCTATTCTAACGCGTTTCGAAACCACAGGGGTCCACAGGGGTCTCCTCATCAAACCAGAGCAGTCTCCAAGTGTCCCAGTTATCACCTTCCAACAAAGGTTATCTTGCTAGAGATCCAGATGGGTAGACTGGCTGGCATTCCATTTGCCTATGGGGGGCTACAGAAATGAGACCCCAGAGTTCTACTGCGCATGTGCCAGCTAGCAGGGGGGCCTGTCCTAAAATGTGTTCCCCCATCAAAGATTGGCTGGCAATAATTGAAAACCAATCACAGGTTCTTAAGGTTAAGGATAGAGGGACAAAAGGTTTATAAACTGCTGTCCACCCATATATCCTTTGTCTTCATTTGCTGGTATGGTTACCTGATATCACCTGAATGATTACCTGATTGCTGAAGAGAAATGCTACATCTAACTTCTCATTCCCCAACCCCTAAGTAATGTACTTCTTGTCTGTTACTGTATTATTCGTGTGTTCACCTATCCTAAGGAATAAAATCACTTTATTATATCTAAGACTCGTTTCAGTTCAGACCCAGTGATAAATATATATCATCTGTTATATATATTTATGTGACCTTATACAGCCTGCCATAATCTCACCGTGACAGGCTTATAAATTAACTGGTGGCAGCGGCGGGATTGAACTGGACCTAGATTACAGTATTCTGCGGGGTACTGTGAGTTAGTGGGGACTCGATGGTAATTGCGAGTTCCTGGGTCTAAAGATATTGAACACACGTTAGTGCAACAAGTAACGCAAGTTGTCACACCACCTCACCTGCTGCGACCCAGAACCATGAGTGAAGCGGAGAGTGCCTATTACCTGTAAACTAGAAATCAGCTAAAATACAAGTGCCGTGAATATGGACTGGAATATGTGGACCAGGATGTCGAGGACATGGTTGCCGCAATCATAGCTCATGAAGCCGAGCTTGCAGAGTCTCAGGGTACGGCTCAGCTTGCTCTTGTACAGCCGCCCGGAGATCAGGGACGGAACCCAGTGCCGGAGCGGCAGGATCCCGGGGAGGGGACAAGTGCACCTCCCGGGCCAAGTGCAACAAGAGGGGCACCGATGGCTACGGCCACCAGCCCGTTTACCTCTGAAATGTTGGCACTTATCACCAAGTGGGGAGACCGAGGAACAGCGGAGGAGCGGCTAAAGTTTATCTCAATGGCAGTGAACAGACCCGCTTACAGCCCCCCGGTCCAACCCGCAAAGATGAACTCCAACTGGACAAGCACAGTCTCACCAGGTACGTGGAAGGCACTGATCAGATCGACATGTTTTTAAGGAACTTCGAGATGCAGTGCCGGCGGTACAAGGTGCTCCCCGAGCATAGGGTTGCACGCTTGGACCCGCTACTCTCCGACTTGGCTAAGCAGACTTTGATGGCGCTTACAGAGGAGTATGCTGTTGACTTTGACCACCTGAAAGAACTTTTGCTATTTCAGCACGGTTTTACCCCTGAAGCTTACCGGGGTAAGTTCCGGCTGGAGGAGAGGCACCCTCAGGAGACCTATGTCACTTATGTGACCTGCATGGCTTTGTACGGGTTACACTGGGTGGAGGGCTCTGTGGCCTGGACTTACCAACGCCTGCTGGACCTCATCTTTCAGGAACAGCTCATGCAGCAGTGCCCGCCGCTTTTGTGTATGATAAAATGCCCAAGACTTACACCGAGGCGGCGAGGATGGCAGATGACTATGTGGTCAGCCGTTCCCAGATGACCACCAAGGCACCCGCCAAAACTGCGATCGCGCCGGTACCGGCCAAGAAAGCTGTGAGTACCCCCCAGTGGACCCAAAAGCCGCCTGCGGGCAGCGGAACACCAAAGGCGGGAGAGCTCCGGCATGAGCGCCGGTGCTACAATTGCAACAGCACTGGTCACCTCAGACCAGATTGCCCGGAACCCCTGCCTTCCAATGGACCCTATCGAGGGCAACGCACCCCAGCTGCGAAGCCGGTAGCCCGCGTGTGGGTGGCTTCCACCAAAGAACCAGGACTGGTCATGGAAACAACTCCCAGCGAGAAGTCCCATGCAGCACCTGTCCCGGTTTCATCAGTGCCTACAGCCCGGACCGGAGGACATCTCAGCGCAGACCTGCAGCAGACGGACGGCCGGAGCAAACATCTTACCCCGGTCACAGTCGGTGACCGGCAAGCAGTCGGCTTGCTTGATTCAGGAGCAGCAGTGACCCTGGTCCGACCTGATATGGTCCGGCCAGAGGAATTGCTCCCAGGCCCTGGGATGCAGATCACTGTGGCCGACGGAGAGCCACGTTTCCTGCAGGTGGCCCGCATCTTTTTGGATTGGGGGGTGGGCAAGGGTGTGCGGGAGGTGGGGGTTTTACTCGGTTTGGATGCCGACATTCTTTTGGGCAATGATCTGGGACCGATGACATGCACCTACGACCGTGTGCCCCAGCCCGCTGCAGTGGCAGCGGTTACTCTGAGCCAGACCGCGGCAATGCCGGCGGCGGCCGCTCCAGTTCTCCAGCCTTTGGGATCAACGTTAGCGGAGGGCACAGAGGAGCGCGGGGAGGTAAGCCATGATCAGTTGCAAGCACAGGCTGACTTACTGTTTCCCCTTACCTTGTCCCCTTCCCCTGACAATGACATGACTGGGGGGTGGCCAGACTTAGGAGCCCAGTTTAGGGAGGCAGTGAAGGCAGACCCTACCCTGGCCGGCGTGAGACTTCAGGCGTCCGAATCTCAGGCAGGGGAGGGCACTGAACGCTGCCTATGGCATAAGGGACTCCTATACAGAGAAGAAGGGAACCCGGGGATAGAGAAGGGATTGACTGGTAAGCGACAGCTAGTAGTGCCCCAGGGGTACCGACAGCAATTGTTACGGGTAGCTCACTCTATTCCGTTAGCGGGACATCAGGGGGTCACCAGAACGCGAGCCCGGTTATTACAGCGTTATTACTGGCCGGGGGCATCCCTAGATGCGAGCAATTTCTGCCGCTCTTGTGATGCCTGCCAGCGAGTAGGTAAGGCGGGCGACCGGGTGAAGGCACCCCTTAAAACCCCTACCGATAATAGGGGAACCCTTCCAGAAGGTAGCGATGGACCTGATAGGACCACTCATGATTCCTAGCAGGTCAGGGAAGCGCTACATCCTCACCGTGGTGGATTTTGCCACCCGGTACCCTGAGGCGGTAGCGCTTGGCACCATAAGGGCCAAGACAGTGGCGGCAGCTTTGCTGAATGTTTTTGCTAGGGTAGGTTTCCCTAGTGAGATCCTAACCTCTTCCATGAGGGATGGGAAGGAGAGACTACCGCTACTGATGCTTCAGTGATCCAGTATGTGGTAGATCTCAGAGACCGGTTAGAGATGCTCATGGGGGTGGCCCAGGACCACCTCAGGGCTGCTCAGACCAAGCAAAAGCAATGGTATGACCAGCAGGCCCGTAGCAGAGAATTCATCCCAGGACAGCAGGTTCTTGTTCTCAAACCCACTTGGGAGAACAAGCTGATGGCTGCCTGGTCGGGACCATACTCGGTTATCCAAAAGGTGAATGAGTGCTACTATGTTGTACAGGTAGCGCCTGAGAGGCACAAGACATAACACATCAACATGTTGAAAGAGTACAGAACACCGAGTAAGGGAGCAGTGCTGGCCATTTGTAGCCCACTGCTGGAGGATCCGGCGAGCAGTACTCTGCCTGATCTCCTAGGGGAGGCAAGGCAAGGAAACACTGTAGAGCAGGTTGAGATAGGGGCACAGTTGAGTGCTAGGCAGAAGGGAGAAGCCAGGGACATGCTAGCTCAGTATAGCGCCCTCTTCACTGACATGCCAGGGACCACACATCTCACCAAACACCCAGTACACACAGGGGACCTGCAGCCTCTGCATAAGCACGCTTATAGAGTGTCAGCAGAGGTCAAGACCAGTATGGAGAGAGAGATTGAGGAGATGCTGACCCTAGGGGTAATTACTCTGTCCCAGAGCCCTTGGGCAAGTCCAGTAGTCCTAGTTCCTAAAAAGGACAAGACCACCAGGTTTTGTGTGGACTACCGGTTGCTCAACGCTGGGATGGTGTCAGATGCTTACCCCATGCCCCGCATGGATGAGTTACTAGATGAACTCGCGGGGGCAAAGTATCTGACCACCATGGATTTGAGCAAAGGCTATTGGCAAATCCCACTGACCCTGGAGGCTAGGGAGAAGTCAGCATTCATCACTCCAAGTGGCTTCTATGAGTTCTTAGTGATGCCATTTGGGATGAAGAATGCCCCGGCTACCTTTCAACGCCTGGTCAATAGGTTACTGGAAGGGATGCAGAGCTATGCCAGGGCTTACTTAGATGACATTGCTGTCTTTAGTAATTCCTGGGAATCCCACATAGGACATGTAGCTGCAGTGCTGGATAGGATCAGGGAGGCTGGGCTTACCTTAAGCCAGAGCCAGCCAAAGTAGAAGCCATAGTTGAGTGGCCTGTTCCAAAAACCAAGAAACAGGTCATGGCATTTTTGGGCACCGCAGGGTACTACTGTATAGGAAATTTGTCCCACAGTACAGCGCCCTGGCCAAACCCCTGACTGATCTGACCAAGAAGCAACTGCCTGTGCTTATTACCTGGTCTCCTGCCTGTGAAACTGCTTTCCAGGCCCTGAAAACTGCGCTTGCTGGAGCCCCTATACAGGCTGCTCCAGACTATACCAAGCATTTTCTCATACAAACTGATGCCTCAGACTTTGGTGTGGGGGCTGTGTTGAGCCAGGTGGGGGACGACGGCCAAGAGCACCCTGTGGTGTATCTAAGTCGCAAACTGCTCCCCAGGGAAGTGGCATATGCCACCCTTGAGAAGGAGTGCTTGGCCATTGTGTGGGCACTCAAAAAGCTCCAGCCCTATCTCTATGAGAGGGCTTTCACGGTCATCACAGACCACAACCCCCTGAGTTGGCTACAGAGGGTATCAGGGGAAAATGCCAAACTGCTGAGATGGATAATAAAAAATGCACAAATGCGCACCAGGGATTAGTGGAAGGTAATTTATTAAAAAAACACAAAAACTGAGGGGATCCAACCCCACCTCAGAACAGCTGTGCAGCTGGATGGCTAAGTACTACCAAGGAGAACACCTAATGGTGACTAAACCCTAATCTGCACAGTATACAAATACAGTGAAATTTATATAAAAAACATGAAAGAAAAAAACAAACATGAACGTGAAAAACATGTTTTTTTATATAAATTTCACTGTATTTGTATATCAATATGTATACAGTATCAATTCCACTCTGCACACATGTTTTGTCCTATTTTTCATGAACTCAAAGGTTATATTTACCCCTGTTACACCCATGAGTGGCTCTATTATTGTAAACTAATCACATTAGGTTAATAACAAACTATGTATATGGATTTACCATGTATATGGTCTTACCTTGTATTTTTCATGCACTAATTTGTTTGTTCATAACCTTTTTTAACATACAAGACCACTCATGATTGTAATACAGGGGTCTGCATTCTATATTTTTCTGTAACTATGTTTATGTATATGTTTTAATCTGATTTTAACACTTTTCATTTGATTGTTCGTTTGTTTATACCAATAAAGTTTCTTTTAGAAAAAGTGCGCACCATGTGACCCGCCTGGCCAATGAGGATGTACGTTACGTCAGCGCGACGTCTGGTGTAGATGCACGCTGATGACGTCACCCACGGCGGGATGGCGGATCAACCAGGTGTGTATAAAAATGCAGACACTACTATGCCTTGTACACCTTGATAAAGTGCCCTTTGCAAGAAACGCGTAGGTGCGTTAGTGAGATCCTTGCCTAGGCATTAGCTTACCAATAAATTGGGAACGAAGAAGTGAAACGGCGCTACTGCGCATGTCTGAAGAAATGAAGCTCCCGTATGTTGATCTGTTTATTCTGGAGTTTGCCTGGGATTTTTTTTGATTTTCTCGGTTCTGCCGTGGATGTCGTTGGGCTGTGCTCTACCTATCTAAACGATCTTCTGAGAACGTGGACTCTTTTTACTGATGTTAGTACCAAACTACTGGAACTAAAATCGGCTTGCAATTCCAGCCGCAACCGCTACATTCGATTATTATAACTTGGGCGCTGAAAATGGGACTTAGAATCTGGTTGGCAGACATTCCTGACTTGAAATCGAAGCTGGTTGCTCTGCTATTCACGCAATAGCAACTTTGAAAAGCCCACCCGCACTTCTGGTGCTAGAAATCTCAAACCTGATTGACTCAACGTTTCTTATAGTATTTGGAGATTCATTCACAAAATATTACAGCCAGTCAGTGCATGGGAACTTTCTCAGTAGCCAAACAGAGCAAAGTGGGTCTAGAAAGCTGGGTCAGGGGGAAATCTGAAATTGCCAAGGGACATGCGCAAGTTTGCCACCTCCGAACCTGGCTATCTCCTGCCACCCACTGGGTGAGGCTCCTCTATGTCTGGCAGAACAAATGGCAGCCCAGACGACTGCCATTGTTCCCAGGATGTGGGTACTTGAGCCTTTCCCTGACACCCAAATGGCTTTCACACCTCTGGCATCCTCTGCCTACTTTGAATTCCAATGTCCAGCAGACTTACTGGCACCAACTTGGTAGCCCTGATAGTCTGTCTGAACATTGGTTCCGAAGTCCCACCTCATTTACAGTGGACAACAGTACATTACAGCACTATCACAGTATTAATAAAAATATACTTTAATACCTTTCTAAGTCTCTGAGTATGGGGGATAGAATAGAAAAATGCACTTTTATTCCTGACAGCCCTTATTCCCCACACACTATCTATGGGACTGGACTCTGAGAGTCCCTCACAACCTAATATATGGTTGGAGCACCCACGAACCCATTATAGTTTCTGGGCTATCTGGGCATTAAATGGGGGTATCCCCCTTAACCTAGTGACCCCTTATTTTTAGAGAGACACTTTTCATCCCTTTGCCCCATTTTTCTTTCTCAGCAATGCTGATGCAGGGAACCCTAGCGGTGAGTCGCACAAGCGTTTTCAAGGGGAGATATTGCCGGGACAATGTGCCTACAGTACTATAATCAAGCATGATTCTCAGGCACATTTTTAGGGGAACCAACAACTCTGGACCCCAACTACCTAGGCATATTCTGACAACAATTCCTCCTCAAACCCCTCCTTGAAACTCATGCACTTGCAATCCCTGCTCGCTGGCATGCCTGGAAAGGTAAAAACACCAACATTCTTTATTAACACAAATGACAGGTTATGCATTTAACGTTACTGGGCTCAAGAGCGGGCTCTCTTGAACCCTTATATTCAGATTAGAGGTAACCAAAACAGGACTTGACCTATATTAAGAGCTTGGTTACCCCCTCGCCGTCACACCTCCCTCCTAAAGATGAAGGCTCTGTGGCAGTCACCTCTTCTGGTGGCACTGCAAGCCTGGAAGTCCTTGAGGCTCTTGTGTCGCTGGGGGTGTCCTGTCAGGAGTGTCCATCAGCATTACCATGCTCACTACCCTTCTTGTGCTGTATGGTAAAGGCAAACTCCTGAAGGGCAAGGCTCCAGCAAAGTAATTTGCCATTCTCCCCTGACACTCTCTGTTGCCAACTCAGAGGGTTGTAATCAGTAATCACTGTGAATGACCTGCCATATAAATAGGGCTGCAATTTCTTCAGAGCCCAAACGATGGCCAGGCATTTCTTCGCAATTGTGGCATATGCCACTTCTCTGGGTAGCAACCTTCTACTCAGGTAGACAACGGGGTGTTCGCCCCCCCTCCTCGCCCACCTAGCTTAGTACAGCACAAATACCATAGTCGTAAGCATCGGTCTGCACAAGGAATTACTTGGAATAATCAGGTGCTGTCATGATGGGAGCATTAGTTAGTGCTATCTTCAGTGCCTGAATCGATTTTTCACAGGCAGGAGACCAGGCTACCAGAACCGAGAGTTGGTTCTGTGTCAAGTCAGTCAGCGGTTTGGCAATGGCACTATACTAGGGAACAAACTTCCTATAGTAGCCAACGGTGCCTAAAAATACCATGACCTGCTTCTTGGTTCTAGGTACTGGCCACTGAACAATAGATTCTACCTTAGCCAGCTCCGGCTTCAGATGCCCTCCACCCACTCTGTGCCCTAAGTACAACACTTCTGCCATACCCACTAGACACTTTGTATCTTTGTGTCAGACCTGCCTCCCTTATCCTTTTCAGCACTGCTGCTACATGCACTAAGTGCGTGTCCCATGAATTACTAAACACAGCAATGTCATCCAAGTATGCCCTTGCAAAACTCTGCATCCCTTCCAGTAGCCTATTGACCAGGCGTTGGGCATTCTTCATCCTGAATGGCATAACCAGACATTCATATAAGCCAATAAGAGTGATGAAAGCTGACTTCTCCTGTGCCTCCTGGGTCAGAGGGATTTGCCATCCCCCCCAAAAATCGCACCCCCATTTTGCACACCCTTGTGTTAGATTATCAATCAGCTAACCACACCCACTGCAGGCTCAATCCGGCAGGAGAGAGGAAAAAAGTTAGTTACAGGCTTTCAATTACCACACAATTTTAAAATAAATCAACCCACTGTACATTCCCCAAGTTCAGTCACCCCTGCTAGCATACACTAGTATACACAGCACAGCACTTCCCTTCTGGCTCTAGCTCCACACAATACAACCAGCACTTGAAATCAACCAGTAATCCAGTGACACAGATTAGGACACGCAAACTCTGGATGGCATTTTATCAGGTTCTGTCAGAAGTTTGGTCCTGTAAGTCCTGATGTACTATGCAGGTGAGCTGCAGACACTGACCAAGTAGCACGATCTGCAGGGTTTTGGTCTGTAGACATGTAATGCCACTGTTCTGGCTTCGTGGATTTCATGATTCTTTCTTGTTCAATTGCATACAGTATGTAGCCTAGCACCACATTGCTATCTGTTTAAAACTTAATGACGTCTGGTTTACTGGTTAATACCGCTCCACACAGATCGAGCCTTGGTATAGTGTGGTCATGTTGTGGTGCCAATTTAGCCTTGCAAACAATTAACCATATATGGTGTCCTCCATTTGTATTTGTAACCTTTAAGTAAGCCACTGCTGCTATTGTTATCGTAGAAGCATCTGAGAAAAAACAAATGTCTTTGTTTCGTGCAATGGTGAGGGATACAGTATGGGTGAATAGGTGCGTGGGATCTGCAGTTGCTGAATAGTCTTCAAGGAATCCTTCCACACCTCCCACTTTAGTTGCTTTTCCAGAATTAATGGAGTATCCAAGTCCCGTGTTTATGCAGACAGCTCTGTAAAGAGAGATTTCCACATAAGGTAACTGGGGCACGAATCAGAGAGGGGTCATAGAGACTGTTGACCATAGACAGGACTCCATGTAGGATCTATGGCTTTTCTTCGATAAATATATGGAACGTGAATATGTCCGCTCAATCCTAAAATCCCAGCTGAATCCTAAACTCCAATGTATATGGGGTGTATCGACCATAACATCTAAATCATTCAGATCATTCGTGTGATCGTCTGAATCAAATGCCTTTATCCATGTGGTGCTATTAGAGGCTATTTTCCTTGGCATTTGCTAGCATCTTTTGTGTTCTTTTGAGTAAATCGATAGCTTTTTTTCTGTAGTAACTAGAGATGGGTGAATTTGTTTTGCGGAGTTGGATCCTCCTCAAATCGGCTGGTTTCTTTGGCCGCGGATGTATGCGGATCAATCTCAACAATGGCGATTTGTCTTTTGCGGATTTTTTTTTACATTGACAATCCATCCGCAGATTCTGGAATCCACTGCCGGATTTTAAGAATACAATCTGTGGATTCAACCATACGCATGCGGATGGCTGATTCAGTGGATTCTTAAAATCCGTCAGTGGATTGCGGAATCTGCGGATGGATTGTTCAAATCTACCAGTGGATTGTATCCAATGGTGGTTTTTTACTAATCTGCGTGGATTGAAACTAAAACAATCTGTCGGCTGATTTTACACCGCAAAACAGATTTTGAATGGAAAACTCGGGAAAATCTGGGATACAGGTTTGGACTGGTTCGCCCATCTCGAGTAGGAACTAATTTTAGCTCATCATCTACATAGAAATCTCTTTTGACTGACTTCTCAGCATTTGTACGATATTCCTTTTCCTCTTCTTGGGTTGTCCTTCTGAGTCTGTAGGCAGCCACTGCCGGTGACAGACTATTACTGAAGACATGCAATTTCATCATGTACTCTATGATTTGGTCATTAACATTGTTGTTACGGTACCACAGGAAACTTAGTTTCTGGTGTCTTCTCGGATGAGGAAACAGTAAAACTGTGGCAGTGCTCATCTTCGAACAGGAAACGGACCCACAGGGCGAGGTAGGGATGCAAATTAACCGACCAGAGCCCAGGGACAGAGTCCTGTTAGAGTATCCAAAGTCAGTAAGCAGGCAGGAAGCCAGGGCTGGTGGCATTGGTGCAAAATTCAGGCAACACGCAAAGGTCAGGGCAGGCAGCGAGGTCGGGGTCACGGTCTGGGGTCAATAACAGGGATGCCAAATGAACAGAAAAGGCACAGGGATGGCTCACAAATAAGGAAGGCTCAGCAACAGGCTGGGCATACTTGAAAACAAGAGGTAACTCTCAATGTATTACTTCCTGGTAAAACATTTTATATATAAATAAAAAAAATAAAAAACAAACCATACTTGTTCAGTCTTTTTCTAATTGTACTGTCATGAACTTAACATTTAATATGCTAACTGAGGCCTGAAGAGTCTGAGATGTAACTCTTGTTTTTTTTGCAATTTCTCTGAGCATTGCACGGTCTGACCTTGGGGTGAATTTGCTGGGACGTCCACTCCTGGGAAGATTGGCAACTGTCTTGAATGTTTTCCACTTTTGAATAATCTTTCTCACTGTAGAATGATGGACTTTAAATTGTTTGGAAATGGCCTTATAATCCTTCCCATATTGATGGGCAGCAACAATTGCTTATCTAAGATCATTGCTGATGTCTTTCCTCCTTGGCATTGTGTTAACACACACCTGAATGCTCCAGACCAGCAAACTGCTAAAACTTTGGCTTTTATAGAGGTGGTCACTCTTGTTGATGATCAATTAATCAAGGGCATTTGATTAGCAGCAACTGTCTGCTACTTAGCATCTTAATTCCTATGGAAGCAGTAAGGGTGTACTTAATTTTTCACACATGGCTTCTCCATTTTGGCTTTATTTTTGTTAAATAAATCATGACACAGTGTAATATGTCATGTGTTGTTGTTCATCTGAGGTTGTATTTACCTAATTTTAAGACCTGCCAAGGAACAGATGATTGTTATTATGTCCTGATATGTTAAACCATAGAATTCAAAGAGGGTGTACTTTCTTTTTCACACCACTGTATATGTGAAAGCTTAAGAGATACCCCTTTGTTTCTCTTTGTGTCCATGCCGTTCTTTAACATGGAAGTGGTTAGGACAGGTTTGAAGAGAGATGCACGTCGATCCTACAAAATGTTTGTTTTAAGGCATCAACGTTGTCTGGTCTGTGCTCTTTGTCAATGCATACTTCGCCCACTATTACCCATCCCAGGTCAAGTCTTTGAGCATACAAGGCATTATGGGATCCATTGTGCTGTTAGCAGACTTTATGTATTCCTAAGCAGTAATAAGATCTGGTTGCTTTATTTTAATGGTGGGATACTGTCAGCTAGTGGTCATGACGTGCCACATATGATGTGGTAATTTCGCTCCTGTTCCCTGCCATCTGATTACACTCTATATGTGTAGGGAGTGGTATCTTTGTTCTACCACCTATGTAACACATGATGTAGCCGTTTGCTCTCCTCACTGTTGTTTCCAACAGTCCTGCGCATGTTCTGAGTGTGCAGGGGGAAGCAGTGTCTCGTATCTTGTATAAGTCAAACAACTCTGACTTGACTAATGATTGGTTGCCTTTATCATCGATGATGGTGTACATTCTTGTAGCCCTCTCAGGTTATCCCTCGGGGTGTACTGCAACAAGAGGATCTCCTGTCACATCCTTCTGCATAAAACTTGGTGCACTTGGATGTAACTAGAGATGGTCATATTTTTTGGGCGAATTTGAATCGGCCATGGATCAGCTGGTTCCTTTGGTCCGCGAATTTCTGAGAATCAATCTCAACAAGAGCGATTCGTTCTTTTCTGATTTTTTTTTTTTTTACCGTCGCCAATCTCCTGGTAGATTGCTGAATCCATGGATTCTTAATATCCACATGCGGACTGTGGAGTCCGCGGTTTGGATTCTTAAAATCCACCAGCGGATTGCGGAATCTGCGGATTGGTAAAATTCACCAGTGGAATATTTCCAATGATGGCTTTTGATTAATCCATACAGATTGAAACTGGAACAATAGGCCAACGAATTTTACACCGCAGAACAAATTTTGAATGAAAGATCTGGAAATTCTGCAAAATAGATTTTGACCGTTTTTCCCATCTCTAGATGTGACTGAAGGTGGTTTTTTCTTCTCCCCACCATGCTTTGTCATACAGTTAGGTCCGGAAATAATTGGACACTGACACAATTTTCATAATTTTGGCTCTGTACGCCACCACAATGGATTTGAAATGAAACAACCAAGATGCAATTGAAGTGCAGACTTTCAGCTTTAATTCAAGGGGTTGGACAAAAATGTCGTATGAAACGTTTAGGAATTGCAACCATTTTCATACACAGTCCCCTTATTTCAGGGGCTCAAATGTAATTGGACAAATAAACACAATCATAAATAAAATGTTCATTTTTAATACTTTGTCGAGAATCCTTTGCAGGCAATGACTGCTTCAAGTCTGGAATGCATGGACATCAGCAAACGCTGGGTTTCCTCCTTTGTGATGCTTTGCCAGGCCTTTACTGCAGCTGTCTTCAGTTGTTTGTTCGTGGGTCTTTCTGCCTTAAGTTTTGTCTTCAGCAAGTGAAATGCATGCTCGATCGGGTTGAGATCAGGTGATTGACTCGGCCATTGCAGAATATTCCACTTCTTTGCCTTAAACTCCTGGGTTGCTTTCGAAGTATGTTTTGGGTCATTGTCCATCAGTAAATTGAAGCACCGTCCAATCAACTTCACTGAATTTGGCTGAATCTAAGCAGACAATATATCCCTATACACTTCAGAATTCATCCGGCTGCTTCTGTCTTCTGTCACATCATCAATAAACACTAGTGACCAAGTGCCATTGTAAGCCATGCATGCCCATGCCATCACACTGCCTCTACGGTGTTTTACAGATGATGTGGTATGCTTCGGATCATGAGCCGTTCCAAGTCTTCTCCATACTTTTTTCTTCCCATCATTCTGGTACAGGTTGATCTTAATTTCATCTGTCCAAAGAATGCTGTTCCAGAACTGGGCTGGCTTTTTTACATATTGTTTGGCAAAGTCTAATCTTGTGGTGAACCCTCTGTATTTGCTCTCGTGTAGGCTTCTCTTTATGGTAGACTTGGATGATGATATGCCTACCTCCTGGAGAGTGTTCTTCACTTGGCTGGATGTTGTGAAGGGGTTTTTCTTTATCATGGAAAGGATCCTATGATCATCCACCACTGTTGTCTTCCGTGGACGTCCAGGCCTTTTTGTGTTGCAGAGCTCACTAGTGCGTTCTTTTTTTCTCAGAATGTACCAAACTGTTGATTTGGCCACTCCTAATGTTTCTGCTATCTCTCTGATAGATTTTCTTTTTTTTTTGCAGCCTAAGGATGCCCTGTTTCACTTGCATTGAGATCTCCTTTGACCGCATGTTGTGGGTTCACAACAACAGCTTCCAAATGCGAATGCCACACGTGGAATCAACTCCAGGCCTTTAACCTGCTTAATTGATGATGAAATAACAAAGGAATAGCCCACACCAAAGCTTCATTATTCCAGCCCGTCTCCACAGCAAAGGTTCGGAACTCAATGGCATACAGGCCTGCGGTACGGATTCCTTGTTGGATTTCAAGGAGTGAAGCTAAAGTGGAGGAGAAGCGACCAGGGGTGTCAAAAACTCTTTTAAATGCCTGGAGAAAGGCAACGGAGTCTTTGATCAGTGGGGGTTCTCTCTCCCACAGAGGGGAAGCCCAGGCCAAGGCCTCATCTGTTAGTAGGGAAATTACATATGCTACCCTGGATTGGTGAGTGCTGAACATGGAGGGCTGGAGTTTGAACTGAATCTAGCATTGGTTCAGAAACCCTCTTCATAATGCAGAGGTGTCGGGATCCATGATTCCCTGGGCATAGGGGGTGATGGGACTGGCACCGTAGAAGCTTCCGGTAAGGGCAGTGCAGGGGTAGAACCCACCTTGAGTGTCTCTAGCCAGGTAAAAATGTCCTGAAGTCAGCTTGAAATAAGTGCCAGCTGTTGGTTTTGCAGGGCGAGGCGTATCTCATGCTTTCCGAGTAGTTTCCCTTGGAGAGACGGCTCGCTCTACCTCAGCGGGGTCAATGTTTGGCTGAGCAAAATGTGATGGTGCTTGTCTCAAATCAGGAGATGGACCCGCAGGGCTGAGTTAGGAATACAAATAAACCAACCACAACCCAGGGACAGAGTCCTGTAAGAGTAGCCATAGTCAGTATGTAAGCAGGGGTCAGGGCTGGCGGCAGAGGTGCAAAGTCAAGGAGGCAAGCGGAGGTCAGGGCAGGCAGGAGGCAAGCAGAGGTCAGGGCAGGCAGGAGGCAGCAAGGTCAGGGTCACGGTCCGGGGTCAGCAACAGGAATTCAAAACACGCAAAAGGATAATGCGTAACTGCAAAGACCGACAGGAGCTGCAAACACACAGAACTTTGCTTGGCGACTCCCTATGGTAACTGCAGCCTTATAAAACAGGCTGCCAGTACCCAAAATGGCCACAGAGAGCAGAAAGGGCAGAAGAGACAGAAAACCTGGACCGAAGTGAAACCCGGCACAGATCAAGCAGAATCCTTACACTCTGCAGTCCTCTTTCTCCTTATGTTAGCTCAAATGTTAGCTAAGGAATCTCCTGTTTCTCACATCAGGCTTTTTCTATGAGTCCTAATCATCCAAGTGGAGTCTGGTTGATTGCCTGTGTCAATTATCCAGCACACTGCTGGATTTAGAGGCAGTTTCTCTCAAACAGTGATAAATCCCTGTTACAGATTGTTCCGGTTTCAATCAATATGGATTGATCTAAAACCGCCATTGGATACAATCCAGACGGATTTTTAAGAATCCAATCCACGGATTCCAGAATCCGACCTCGGATTATTAATCCGCAATGTAGATTGTCAGTAATAGACAAAAAAATCTGGAAAAAAGACGAATCGCCCTTGAGACTAATCTGCAGAAATTTGCGGACCAAAGGAACCGGACGTTTCGAGGCAGATCCAAATCCACCCAAATGTTTGTCCCATCGCTAGTTATAATGCCTAGATTGTCATGCATCATAAATTGTCTTCTATCTAATATAATGTTCCTCGTCATTACCTTTTGCTACACAAGAATTGCATTTTTGAGTATTATTGTAAAACCCTATTAAGCTTGGTTGAGCTATACAGGCTCCAAATATAAAAAGTATTGTCGTAAAATAGCAACCCATTAACGAACTCCTGCAGGTGTACAGTATTATAACTTGGAAAGTACTCTACTGTAAAACTACACCTAACATCTGTAACCAACGCTTACCCATACCAGTCCTGACTTGCTTTATCATTCCAAAAAAATGAGGTAGTAACTTTGCCATCGACATTAACACTTAAGGATAAGCAGCTAATGTTTTTCCTATACATAATCTCCTGCACGGCTCATTTCTAATGCACAGAACACTTTCCCTCTGTTACTTGTAAAGAGGGAAGAAAGATCTAATAGACCTAGAAATGTAGTAGGTGTCACATCTAAAGGTAAATAAGAAGTTTGGATCAATGCCGTTTAGATCAGCACTATTTCTAGCAACTCGACAAAAAAAAAATGAAACTTGTATTTTATTGATAAGCGAAAGGTGTTTTTCTCACCTGCCCATGTTCTTAGGGGCCACTCTCACTTTCTATTCCTTTGCATGCAGCCGTTGTCAAGTTCAGAGTCAGAGCCACTTGTAAGGGTGGCTCATGAGAATAAGGGAAGAAAGTAAAGAAAGAAGAAGCAGCACATTTTTTTTTCAGAAGCGGTAGGACATAAAACAAGGTGTTCTTAAGTAAGTAGCCTGCAGCTCTGTCAGGTAACATTTTCTTAGATGCCTCCATTCTCCCCTTCCTGATTCTAATCCCCAAGATCCCTCCTCATCATTTTTTTTTTTTTTTTTGAAACATCTGATCTGGGACACATACATGAAAGTGATTTGCGGGTCAAAGGCAATAATTAGGGTCTGCCTGGGAGCTTTTTGACAGCTTCTCTTTGCCTTTATGTCCATGCTTTTGCCAGTCAGCAGGTCCTGGGAGTTATTAATTCCAGTCACACCGTTTTCTGCTGATGACAGCACTGCACCTTCATCCATCACATTTACATTTCAAACTGCCACCCTGCTGCGATTGATTAATTATTTATCAATGCATGGTCATCTCGGAGCTTTCCTCCTCTCACATTTAAAATGTACATTCAATGTCTTTTATCAGAACAAGCATAGATATATGTTGAATGGATCTTATGCAAAGAAAATCTAGTCATAAGCATTGCTCGTATCAAAACACCTCTTAAAGTTCCAAAGTCTATGTGAACATTATGGTAATAATCTTTAAGACGGTTATGGTAATGGGCATATCCAATAAGTACACTTTCTTGCAAATTGGAATTACAGCATTTGAGCCTTGTATGGAAGGTAACCAGGTCTCAATTTTGATATATTTATGACATGGGGAAATGTTTTTCATTGATTCAGGAGATTTCACTTCCAGGAGCGAATTTAAAAAACAATCACAACTTCCAATTTCTCATTGCTATTTAACCAGTGAGGTACTAAAGTCTTTCTTGTAGTAATTTTGCTTTCTTCAAGGAGAATTAAAGCAATATTTTTTAACATTTTCACTTCCAGGAGCGAATTTAAAAAACAATCACAACTTCCAATTTCTCATTGCTATTTAACCAGTGAGGTAGTAAAGTCTTTCTTGTAGTAATTTTGCTTTCTTCAAGGAGAATTAAAGCAATATTTTTTAACATTAAACTAAACAATAATCTTAATTGCAGGTATATAGCTTGTGTATCTATCAGGTTTTATTTTGTTGAATGCTATCAATGTGCAAACGCTGGCACTGAAGCACCTATAGCAAATAAAAAAAAGTCTCAGACTTTATATTCAACAGGTGGTTAAATGTATATTTTAATGATCAAGCACACATTGCCCCTGTAAGCTCAGAACCCAAACCCACAACATCATATATATTTGTGTCAGGAAGAGTGTTACTGACATTGTGACCTCATGTAGTGTAACAAAAGACAAAAAGCTCCCGTGCAACATCCCACATGTTCAGTAGTACATGACGACCAGGACCGTGAGGACAAATACCGGCATCCTGCACCCCCCATGAGGACGCCGTGATCAGTTGCCTGCGTTTGTAGTTGTAGCTGCTCCGTATTCTCAGCAGGACTTTCTTTTTTCCAGCTTTGAGGACTATTGTTTTCTCCACCCCTCCACCACCCCCCTTCCTTGTATTACCAACTAGCTGAAGTTAACAACTGTGACCTAATTGGGAGATTGAGCATTTGTAAGTTTTGTGATTTGATATTTATTACATAAAGTACCGTGTTTTTATATTGAAACTGTTTCTTTGTGCGCTTATTCTTTAAATTTTTGTGTCTGAAAATAGTTTGAAACTGAAATTAATGCTTTTTTTCCAGGTGATGTTGGAACGAAGAATATAATCCATGTTGTACAGCAATAAGTTCAAGTACTGAGATGCCATTCCATTCCATTCATCAGTATATGTGTGTAACCAGGTTCCCCCATTTGCGCCGCAACCCCCGCAGAGGAAGTGCGCACGAGGCGGCCATAGGGGAGAATAGCTCCCAAGAGATACAGCCCCCAGGATGCACAGGGACAGAGTCAGGTGACGCCAGGTAGCCAATAGGGCTGCAGTATCTCCCTGCTTAGGGATAGATATATTTCGCGGGGTTTAGGAGCACGTTAGTCGCCGTCAGGAGCAGCTAAGGGAAGGAGGTAGGGTGCAGGAGTCAGTGACTCCCTGCATTAGGCCAGCAGCCCCCTTAGGCCCCAGACAGCCCTGAGCCACCAGTAGTTGTGTGTGTTGTAGGGACAGGCCCCAGGTTAGGGACCCTGCCCCTTACTACATAGAGTCAGTTAGGGACACAGCGGACGCTGTGTGCCCATCCAGAAGTTTGGGCTCAGACCTCCGCTACCGCTGCAGTAGCCATCCGGGTGGGATCGCCCCGGACGGTAGTTCCTGGATTCGTCAGCCTTCGGATCCTTTGTGAAGCTCCTTGGCAGGCCTGGGCACTGGAGTGCTTGGCAGGTAACATCAACAAGTGCATCAACGATCCTACATATATTATTATTACGGGACTAGTGGCAGCGCAGTCACACATATCCTCTCCCTTTAAGGGTGTGGTACATATTGCGTGGGGTATTGGACACGGGGTGGGATCACCCGGTATAGGTGGGAGCATCCTGCGAGACGCAGTAGTCAGTGTCTCCTCTAGAGAGGGACAGCTGTTGATTTACGAATAAGTATACGCTATACAGTAAAGTCATTGGTTATTTTACATGCGGTGTGTGGAGTGATATATATATATATATATATATATATATATATATATATATATATATATATATATAGTTGTCCTGCGAGGAACCACTCCCACTCTGGCGGGAGCCGTCGCAGGTGGAGGCGTTGCACAATGAGATTGTTTTATATGTATGTACCCCAGACTCCCCGAGCGGAGGCTTAGGCTCCTGAGAGCCACACAGGTATCACAGCAGGTAGTGGCGTCTGTATTCACAGGGAATACCCGTTACATTTGGAGGCGCTGCTGAGATAAGTCCTGGGGTGCCCTAACTCAGTAGTTAACATAGTATCCTATCAGTCAGCATGTCTGCGCTCACGCCCAAACAAGTGGCCGACTGGGCCGAAATGCTTGGAAAGCTCCAGCGACACGTAGTCGCCATAGACGGGGTACCTGCTGATGTATCCATGTTTACTGTCTGCAGCGCAGTAAAGACCTTACCTGGTTTGGCGAGCGCCCACCTCATCAGCAAGCACTACAACATTGACCGGCAAGAGAACACCCTATTGCTGGCCACCGAACAAGCTATACCCCCTGATAGAGGCCCACGAGTAGTGTATCTACCAGAGACTTTACCGCAAGGGTGCCCTCTAATTTACCCTGGAACCGTTTCCAGTCATGTAACTTCCCTTACCAGACATGAGGGTTGGGAAGACAAAGATATTGCTGCCAGTACACCCATCAGATCAGACATATCCCTACCCCTTGTGACTTACTCTTCTGATGCTAGGCAAAGGGCCACCAGCTGGGCCGGTAGCCCGCCAACATCACCGGTCCCTAACCAGTTAGTGAACAGCTTCACCCCAACAAAAAGAAGAAACTTCGGCGCTACTGCGCTTGACCGACTCAAGGAAATTCCCGGATGATCTTCAACCAACTTTATTGACAACACACACTAGGGCTACACCGCGATCTCCCCCTCTACGAGTTTCACCCTCTAGGATAGGGCTTCATCTTGGAGTGACCACGCTGAGCTCCCTCACATTTAGCTCCATTGACTTTGACACCATAGGTGCAACTGCTGTTACACGGAAGCGCAGGACAGTCTTTGGCATTTGGAGCTTCACCCCAACCCCTAACAGTCAGGGAGCGGGGATCGCAAGTTCCTCGGACAGTGGCAGCTCCATGCTAGGAGTGACATTCCCGCAGCTTGTGGAAGGGATAACTACGTCCGCCCAAGCCCAAAATTACAGGAAGTTGAAGGCGTTTTCAGGAATGGTTCCTGTCCCCGCAGGCGAAGAAAGCATCGAATCTTGGAAGGAACACACCCTCAAGGTGATCGATGAATGGCCCTGCTCTGAAACGGTCAGATGTCAGAGAATCCTGGAAAGCCTCCGACCCCCAGCAGCCACCATGGTCAGTGCTCAGCGCGATCAAGACCCTGATCTCTCTGCTCATCAGATGGTAGACTTGTTAGTCCAGATCTATGGCAAAGATGAAAAGGAGAGTGAGCTGTGGTTCAAATATTACGGTCTCCGACAGAAGGAGAAGGAAGACCTGTCAGACTTCCTTCAACAAATCCAGCTGGTCCTGTGGAAATTGTGAACTTGCGGTCTCATCCTAGCCTCAGAGATGGACGAATACCGGCGCAAGCAGTTCTTCCGAGGGGCCATTCCCACGCATCACATAGTGATCATGATCAGGTGCTCGCTAATGGAGGGGCCTCCCCCTACCTTCATGGAGATTTTGGGGATCGTCAAAGGGCATGAAGCCTATACCAAGCTGCATACAGGCACCAAGGTCAAAGATTCCCCTGTGAGTGACATCCCGGGAGTCTCCGTTCGCCGGATCAAGAAACCGGTCAAAGAGGAAGAGGAACCACCCAAGTCACCCTCAACGAAAGGCTGGACTTCGGGGAGATTCTCCCCCACTTACCCAAGACGACTGAATCCTAAAGATATCATCTGCTATGGCTGTGGACAGAAAGGCCATTTCTCCAGAGAGTGCCCTGATGGAGTCACCCAAGAAAAGAAAACGCCAAGTAAAGGAAGCCCGGCTAGGTTCATGATCTGTCGGATACAGACCACAGAAGCCAAGACATCTGAAGCCACCCCTGCGCCTCCCGAAGCTCCTACTGACCTAAGCCCAGACGATGGAACTCCGGCCGGAGATGGTTACTGTCAGGTAGGCCCCTCTGCCATCGTGCGTGTGGTAGTAGAAGGAGTCTATGCCTCTGCTTTACTGGACACCGGGTCCCAAGTGACCATAATACACCGACAATTCTACGACCAACACCTTAAGCACTGTACCCTGCGGTCGGCGGAACATATGAAGGTGAGGGGGTTGAGCAATGAAGATTACCCCATCGATGGGATTGTGAGAATTCAACTAGAGATACTTCAATTGAATACCGGCAAGAAACATCCCATGCATGTGGAGGCAATGGTATGCCCGAAGCCTCAAGGACAGTGTCAGTACCCGGTCATCTTGGGAACAAATACAGATATAGTGAGAGCCGTAATCAGAGCCTACCTGAAAGAGACCAATGAATTGCCGATAGCAATCCACTCCTTGACCCTGTACTGAGAGAGGAGTGCAACAGAGTATATGTCTTACAGCGTCACGGGGACCTCTACAATCGTCAACGCGGACTGACGACCATTTTACCAGGGGGAGTACAATGCCTGGCCGTCTGGTGCCGTTATCCAGATCGAGATGAGACCGATCATCTGTTCTTTCTGGAGAGTGCCCCTGAGGAAGAGACTCATAGAGGGTATAGGGTAATACCCGAAGTGAGAGAGTGGACGACCCGAATTCCTCTACGAACGTACGTGTATGTTCAAAATATCTCTCCATTTCTGATGGACATTGATGGAGGACAAAGTCTGGGCAGCATATATCCCGTCAGCCCGGTAGAAACAGTGCCCCATGTGAACGCCGCTGCAGTGGGTGAACAGTTAGTCGATCTGGACTTCAACTTCGGAGACTCGACGCTGCCAACTGAGTGGAAGGATCGACTGACGGCCAAACTGAATGAAAGAAGGATGTATTTTCCACCAGTGAGATGGATGTGGGTCGCAGTCGCAGCGCCCAACACACCATTAGGTTGAGTGATGCCACTCCGTTCCGTGAACGCTCTCGTCGCATCGCCCCCAGGGATGTGGACGATGTAAGGAATGTCCTGAAGTAAATGGAGACCGCTGGGATATTGACGGAGTCTCGAAGTCCTTATGCATCACCCATAGTGGTGGTAAGGAAGAAGAATGGATCTGTAAGATTGTGCGTCGATTATCGAATTCTGAATAATCGTACGGTACCCAATCAATACAACCTCCCTCGCACTGAAGAAATCCTGAATGCTCTAAACGGGAGCCAATGGTTTAGTGTGCTCGACTTGCGATCTGGGTACTACCAGGTACCTATGAGTGAAGAGGACCAGGAAAAGACAGCCTTCGTCTGCCCCCTGGGCTTCTACCAATTTACGCGTATGCCCCAAGGTATATGTGGAGCTCCTGCTACCTTCCAGCGACTGATGGAGAAAACAATTGGAGACATGAACCCTCGGGAGTGTCTTGTCTACCTCGACGACATCATTGTCTTCGGGAAGACCCTGGAAGAGCACGAAGAGAGGCTGCTGAAGGTGATAGACCGTGTTGGAAAGAAGGATTGAAGTTATCCCTCGACAAGTGTCGGTTTTGTCACACCTCGGTGACCTACGTGGGACACATCGTCTCTGCTCAAGGAATTGCTACCGATCCAGCCAAAGTAGAAGCGGTAGTGAACTGGCCGCGTCCCGAGAATGTCACGGAACTGCGATCATTCCTCGGTTTCTGTGGGTATTACCGTCGCTTCGTGGAAGGGTACTCTAGTCCAGCTAAACCCCTGAACAATCTGCTGAAGATATACCCTGAAGATACCGGAAGGAAGGCCACGTCGGCCTGTCAACCGTTTGGTGATAAGTGGATGCCCGAGTGTGAACGGGCCTTCCTGAACTTGAAGAAAAGCCTGACTGAAGCACCAGTGCTTGCGTATGCTGACCCAGAACAACCATACGTTCTGCATGTGAATGCCAGTCTCAATGGACTGAGCGCTGTCCTGCATCAGAAGCACCCCGAGGGTCTTCGGCCTGTAGCCTACATCAGCCGCAGTCTGACATCCAGTGAACAGAAATACCCTGTACACAAGCTAGAGTTCCTGGCTCTCAAATGGGCGATCACGGAGAAACTTCATGATTACCTCTATGGTGTTACGTTTGAGGTAAGGATGGATAACAATCCCCTCATGTACATCAATACTTCCGCCAAGTTGGATGCAGCATGGCACAGATGGCTGGCAACCCTATGCAACTACAGATTCTCTCTGAAGAACAAGTCGGGGCCTTTGAACATTGGAGCGGACGCTCTATCACGACGACCAAGATTAAGTGCTACTCCCGATGATGATGAATGATGATGAATGGGAAGAGATCCCCGGGCCTGGGATGCGAGCAATGTGTATAGCGGCCGTCATCAATGATCAGGTGACCTTCTTCGAACTACGAGTTGCAGATTCGTTAGGATGCCAGTCGCAGGCTATCCCCACCGCCTACTGTGATCCCGAGGGAATGAACATAACCCATGACAAAGTCATATGGTAAAAGTCTTAGTGGACTATCAAATGAGAGATCCAGTAATCAGCATCATTCGACAAGCTGTTCAAAGATAGAATCCAGCTCTACTGAAGAGTGCTCCCCGAGACCTGATCGCGTTGCTAATGCGTGAGGTGGACAAGTTCGAGATAGACAATTGCTTGCTCTATAGGGTAGTTCTACCCCAAAACTTGAGATATATGGTTTTGAAGTCTCTACATGATGAACATGGGCACCTCGGTGTAGAGAAGACTTTTGGGTTAGTCTGAGACCGGTTCTTCTGGCCCAAGATGCGGGAAGCGGTGGAACAGCACTGCCACCGTTGTCCCCGGTGCTCCATTGCAAGACTTTGCCTACCAGAGCAGCACCCATGGCCCATCTCAAGAGTTCTGGTCCAATGGACCTGGTGTGTATGGACTTTTTGTGTATTGAACCCGATACCCGAGGAATCTGTAACGTGCTGGTCATCATGGACAATTACACCTGGTATGCTCAGGCCTTCTTTACAAAAGACCAGAAGGCCATCACAGTCGCACAAATACTATGGGAGAAGTTCTTCGTTCACTACGGTCTTCCAAACCGACTTCACTCCGACCAAGGGCGAGATTTTGAGAGCACTCTGATCCGAGAATTACTCATAATGCTGAACATCGCCAAATCCCGGATGACTCCGTACCACCCCAAAGGAGATGCTTTGCCTGAACGATTCAACAGGACCTTGTTGGACATGCTCGGAACCCTGAGGGTGCGCAGAAAACGGAATGGAGCCGACACGTAGAAGCGTTGGTACACGCGTACAACTGTACTCGCCATGAGTCCACTGGATTCTCCCCATACTTCCTCATGTTTGGGCGGGAAGCAAGACTCCCAGTAGATGTGCATCTTCGAGTATCAACTAATGGGATACACAATGCTACCCATTTCAAGTATGTGCAAAGGCTAAAGGACAGTTTGCAGCAAGCTTACCAACAGGCTGAGAAGTCTACAGCTAAACTGAATGCTGGCAATAAGAGACGATATGACAATTAAGTCAAGTATCGGGAGCTACGTCCTGGGGACGCTGTGTTGCTTCGTAATCTGGGAGTCCCCGGAAAATATAAACTGGCGGACCGATGGAGAGACGGTGTATATGAAGTAGAGTCACAGATGCCTGGCCTCCCGGTCTATCGCATCAAAGACACTGACGGCCGGGTAAAGGTTTGGCATCATAATCACCTTCTCCCCATTCCCCAAGTGGGAGACGAAGAAGCAGAAATACTGGCCACACCGCTCAACGGTGAGTCCGACTTATAAGAGATGGGTCAAGAGACAGTAAATAACGAAACCCACTCTGAAACTCCTGAAGACCCTATGGAAGGCCCCTCGCAAAGGGACTATTCCACAGAAGGGGCATCTCCCGGAGGAGCTACGGGTAAAGTGCCCCGTAGGCCAACGCCTACTAAGGTGGCACCAACAGACCAGCCTTTGGATCCACAGAGCCCGTGCTTTGTGCCTAACAGAGATTGTTCAGAGACATTTCTCCCCTCAAGGGAAGAGGCTGAGCCTCAAGACTGTACTTATTACTCCCCAGAGGGAGTTGCTGAAGAACAGCTCCATAGGAGCCAAAGAGTCAGGTACCCTCCAAATCGGGTAACCTATTATCAAATTGGGGCACCCCATTATGAGGCTCTGCAGTGGTCTCGCAGCAGAATGAAGTCCGTCATTGTGATGTTCACTGAAATGTGCAATCTGATCTAGAAATGATAAGTTAAGATCGCATTGATTGTTGCATTTTTATTATATAACGATGTTGTGCCATTTTCATTATATAACTGATGTATATAATTTTGAAATTATGTGTCCCAAGCGGGGACGTTGGGGATTTTACCAGGGGGAGGATGTAACCGGTTCCCCCATTTGCTCCGCAACCCCCGTTACCTCCGCTGATGGTGGGGGCTGCCAGAGCCAAGCGGCAGCCCCGCCGGCGTTCCTGGAGGGTGGGGGCCGAGCAGGGAGCACTCCGGTGCTCAGAAGGTCCTCGGCGGCTCCCGCGAGGGGCGCCGACATTGCCTATGTAGTTGTGCATGCGCAATGGGTCTGGGCAGCTAATGGCCACTGCGGAGGTTGGCGCATGCGCAGAGGAAGTGCGTGCGAGGCGGCCATAGGGGAGAATAGCTCCCAAGAGATACAGCCCCCAGGGTGCACAGGGGCAGAGTCAGGTGACGCCAGGTAGCCAATAGGGCTGTAGTATCTCCCTGCTCAGGGATAGATACATTTCGCGGGGTTTAGGAGCACGTTAGTCGCCATCAGGAGCAGCTAGGGGAAGGAGGTAGGGTGCAGGAGTCAGTGACTCCCTGCATTAGGCCTGCAGCTCCCTAGGCCCCAGACAGCCCTGAGCCACCAGTAGTTGTGTGTGTTGAAGGGACAGGCCCCAGGTTAGGGACCCCGCCCCTAACTACATAGAGTCAGTTAGGGACACAGCGGATGCTGCGCGCCCATCCAGAGGTTTGGGCTCAGACCTCCGCTACCGCTGCAGTAGCCATCCGGGTAGGATCGCCCTGGATGGTAGTTCCTGGATTCGTCAGCCTCCGGATCCTTTGTGGAGCTCCTTGGTAGGCCCGGGCACTGGAGTGCTCGGCAGGTAACCATCAACAAGTGCACCAACGATCCTACATATATTATTATTACGGGACTAGTGGCTGCGCAGTCACACATATCCTCTCCCTTTAAGGGTGCGGGACATATTGTGTGGGGGTATTGGACACGGGGTGGGATCACCCGGTGTAAGTGGGAGCGTCCTGCGAGACGCAGTATCAGTGTCTCCTCTAGAGAGGGACACCTTTGATTTATGAATAAGTATACGCTATACAGTAAAGTCATTGGTTATTTTACATGCGGTGTGTGGAGTGATATATATATAGTTGTCTTGCGAGGAACCACTCCCCTTCTGGCGGGAGCCGTCGCAGGTGGAGGCGTTGCACCATGAGATTGTGTTATATGTATGTACCCCAGACTCCCCGAGCGGAGGTTTAGGCTCCTGAGAGCCACACAGGTATACACAGCAGGTAGTGGCGTCTGTATTCACAGGGAATACGCGTTACATGTGTTTAGATTGATTGGAGTCTATGTATCAAGGCAATTGTGGAACAAAACTGGAGCATATTTACCATGCACCTACATATCAGACTACTCAATTTTTCCCCGTCTGCTCTCGCTTGCGACTTAGAGAATGTCAGTAGGAGGAGTTGGGGAGGAGTTACATGGTGCTCAGGTATCACGTTCTGAGTCTCTGTGCAACATTCTGTTCCCCTTTTATTTGCCCCCCACAATTCTCCATGTCTGAAGTCGTGCATCAAATGTAAAAAATCTGTTCTTATATATTCCGCAGCTCTGCTCCAAAAAACAGCACTGTATGTCAAACCATACTTTTCTCTTTAATACATAAACCCCATTGTTGTGGCTAATCATATATAAAGACATATGATCAATCCACGTTTAAATAGTCTAATCTAATATGTATTTTACTTTTTCAAAACTATCTACTCATAAATGGAATTATCAGAAAGATAAAAGCCCAGCTGGTAAGCTGCTTCTGGCAGTGCTGCTGAAAGTGATGCCTGTCATGATGGACCAATAACTGCAAATTATATTCATTAAAATCATTTGCATTTAGTAACATGGATTTCTAGAGTTGTATGTACATAGATAAAATATAGTGATTTTATCTTTGATAGCCCTATACAAATCCTATGTGATTCTAGTCATTCAGGAACTATTCACAGTCACTGATTGCTGCAATTGCGAGTGCTGTTTAACAGAAGCAACTTCAACATGACTTGCTCTATAACTTTCAAACGAGAGGCCCAGTGGTAGACACTGAGACACAGCTTTGCTGCTTTGCAATCATGACTCTGTGCTATTCATTAGTGGGATATCTGATAAGGATGAGGTTATTGCTGTAGAATAGTGATATCAAACATTTGAATGGTGTGTGCTGAAATACTGTATGGGCTGGAATTGGTATACCTGAGGGGTTTCTTAGCCTTGTTTTTGAGTGGAATACTTGCTCCTTTTTTTGTGCTACGCTCTAGATTCTCTGTACATATGTAGTATGATGAAGCAGAATGTATTCTGAGCCTAGTGTTCTCAATAAGGGCCAGATGCATTAAGCTCTGTTAAATCAGGACAAATAACGTGACGTTGCCTACATAGACGTTAATTTCCCTGAGTTAAACGGGTATCCACTAAGATAATGTTATGCAAAAACAACTGTGACCAAAAGCGTTAGAGTATGAATATATGCTGTAGCGGGAATGTTAATAGTGGATAGATGGGATAACCTATACAATGCACATACCTGTATGCATTGATCCAGGGAGAAATCTTATAGCCAATGTTTGGCATCAGGAAGGAATTTATTTTCCCCTTATGAGCTATCATTAGATTATATTACACTGGGGATTTTTTTTGCCTTCCTCTGGAGCAATATACTGTAAATACAAATATAGGACAAGTATATGTCGTCTAAATTTAAGATAGGTTGAACTTGATGGACGTATGTCTTTTTTCAACCTCATATGTAACTATGTATTCAAACAAATCCAACATGCATTCCAATTAACACACTACCACGTTCCAACCGTGTAACCTAAACATAGTTCCCATGCGCATGCTACATTTCAAATAAATACACAGCACATACTGTACAGTAGGTACGTTTGTAAGCCATTTTAGCCTAATGCTATTGCTGGTGCTAAAGCCTCTAGGCCTATGCACAAGAAATTCACTGATGGTGACCTGGAGATACTTATTAATGGGTAGTTGACAATCATCCCAAACTAATAGGAGAAAACCAGCACTGTAGAGAAAAAAGACATTTGGCATGCAATTTTAGCTGATATCAATGCCCAAGATAATACTGTGCGTACAGTAAACATACTAAACAAACAAAAAAAAGATTGTCAGATAAGAATCGAAAACTTAAGAAGAAGCTTGCAGTCCATGATGCTGAGATCAGACACACAGGAGGGAACCAGCACCAGAGCTGAATTGGTATACCTACACTATGAAAGGAGAATGAGGGAGGTCATTTCACACATGGGGAGGAGGTCACATCTAGATACAGGTTAGTGAGGGATAAGTTGAGGCACGTTACAAGGGCAATTGGTGCAAGGGGATGAAAGGGGGCAGTGGTAGACAAGAGGGTTATGGGGGCAGTTGTGGTGACAGGGATTGTAGTTTGAGTGAGGGGGGCAGTTGGAGTGACAGGGGGTAGTTGGTACAAGGGGGAAAGGGGATGAAAGGGGATGCAGTCAGAGACAAGAGAATGATGGGGGCAGTTGTGTTGACAAGGGAGCAGTTGGAATGACAGGGAGGGCAGTTGGTACAAGGGGGCAAGCGATTGAAAGAGGAGGGAGTGGTGAAAAAGAAGGTGATGGGGCAGTTGGGGTGAAAGGGAGCAAGGGAGACAGGGAGACAAGGGGGTGACAGGATCGAATGGGAAGGTAGTGGGGGTGGGGGGGTGGGCAGTGGGGTGATCGTCCCTAACTTGCTCACCAGTCTCCACAGCCAGCACCACGTGGAGCTCTAAGCAGGCAGGATGTATACTCACTGTACCCTGTGTTGCTTGGGAGCCCACAAGGGGTCACTAGTCCTTAGGCAGTCAGGAGAGGAGCTGGTTAGGGGGCGCTCTGGCATCTCGTCTTCCCTGTCTCTATGTTCCCTTTTCACTGTTTGCAGTCGGAGCACCACATGCAAAACTCAAATTAACATAAACCATTTTCAATCTGATCTCCATATTACTGTTAAATTAATACTGTCTATTATAAAACTAATTATCTGTTATATCATTACAATTACATGAAAGATAAAATCATATATTCATCAAATTAAAGGAATATTCGTCCCCCCCAAATATTTATTCATACAAATCATAATAATTTGTTACATCTTCAATACATTGTTATTGTGTATATTTTTTACTGAACCTTCACACAGACACCCATCAGCTGAAATAGAGAGCTCTATTGACAGAATGGGAAATTTGGTTGGGGCCGTTTCATTATGTCATAAGTTTTAGTGATTAGGGTATGGGGTTAGTTTTAGGCCTCACAGCGGTTAGGGTAGGGTGTTAACTACAGAGTGTTAGTGGTTAGGGTAAGGGGTTAACTTTGAGGGTTTAAGAGGTTAGCGTAGGGATTTTTAGGGCTTGGGGTAAAGGTCTTAGGGTAGGAGGTTTAAGGGTAAGGTCTTAGGGTAGGAGGGTTAAGGGTATGGGTTAAGCTTAAGCACTTACCTTAGCGGTGAAGTGGCCAGCGACGACAGGTTCCGGAGGCGGGGTGAGTTGCAGCGAAGCACCGGTGGTCATTTGATCAAGACCAAGCGGGCGCAACCAAATGTCCTAAACCGCTCCATTGATGTGTCTTATGAGAGTGAGCAGCAAGACAAGGACACCATGACATGATCACTGAAGTGCATCAAGAGGAGTATTAAGCTCTTGCATCAGCACCTCCTGCTTCAGTACCTGCACCAGCACCCCTGCTCCAGTACCTTCTCCTGCTCTAGCTGTGCCTCCATTACCTAGTGAAGCTGAACACTGGAGAGCAAATTGATGAGGCAATTCTGAATTATCAGCAACAGTTACTAAGAATTCAGTGCTCAGCCTATCGTGCTCCTAATACAAATTTTAGGCAGCTGATACATCAAAATAGCAGGCATCATAGAGTCGTAGCACAAATAATGCGCCAAAATAAAACCAACATTACAAACAGTCTGGCCCTACTGACTGGTATTGTAAATGGGCAACCTGGGTTATCTGGTCTTTCGCTTGAAACTTCCACTTCCCTTCTTCCTCCTCCATCTACTCCACATTGTCCACCTACTGCACCAGTGGCCTAACCTTCATTAAGGCGTGGGGGGCCAAGTAAGACTGCCCCTTCATCTGACAAAAAGAGGAAAAGGTACATTTGTTGTAATATTTCTTTATTTCCCTGCAAATGTATGTTATATGTTATGTTTACATATGGTATGTTATTTTTCTCACAGTGCTTGCACTGAATGATTAAGGGGCCTATTCTACAAGCCTCGATAAGCCACTTATCGAGCACTTATCGGTCAAAATGCCTACTGCTATTCAGTAAGCCTCGATAACTGGGCGATAATGGCATAAATCGCCCACATTTTCAGCCGTCAAAAAAAGATCGCCGGGTGAAACTCGTGCAATTCTAGTAGCCGTGATTAGCTTATCGAGGCTGATCGTGGCTCTAGAATGGCGAGTTTCTCCCAAAATCCTCATGCCAGGAAATGTTGGAGTGAAACTAGTGAGAAGCTTCTTAGAGGTGGCGGCGAGAGAGGACAGAAAAAAAAATGCTTTTTTTCCTTCGTCAGATTCATGCCGAGGGTCTCTGGAGTGGATACCCATTAATATCAGCACCGGATTCCCCCGGCATAAATCCCATGCAATAAAAATGCTTTTACAATCAACTTCATTACCTTAGCGCAGGGGTGGGCAACCTATTTTTCAATAGGGCTGCTGCAGCTTCTCCTGTCCCTGTGGCTGCTGGTGCAGTAAGAAGCAGGGGGGAAAGGGGGTGGGGGGAGGAGAGAGGAGGAGAGAGAGAGCTCCATCTCTGTGCTGCTTCTCTTGTCCCTGTGGCTGCCGGTGCAGTAAGAAGCTGGGGGGACAGGGGGGAGGAGGAGAGAGGAGGAGAGAGAGCTTCCTCTCCATGCTGCTTCTCCTGTCCCTGTGGCTGCTGATGCAGTAAGATGCAGTAAGAAGCAGGGGGGGGGAGTGATAGGAGGATAGAGAGCTTCCTCTCCATGCTGCTTCTCCTGTCCCTGTGGCTGCCGATGCAGTAAGAAGCAGGGGGGGGGGGGGGTGATAGGAGGATAGAGAGCTTCCTCAGCGTGCTGCTGCTGCTTCTTCTCCTGTCCTGGGGGAGGAGGCTCTATTCACCACAGTTTCACTGCCAATTCGCCACAAGTAGCGAATGGCGACAGGGTTGCCCACCCTGGCCTTAGCGGCTAATCGCTAAGGCAATGAAGGGGTTAACTACCACTGTCATTTTTATTGTGGGGGTGGGTGACGGTGGTATTTCGCCCTCGGGGGGTGTTTAGGCCTTGCAGGGGGGTTGCGGGTGGAGTTAACCCCTTCATTACCTTAGCTGTTAATACAGCTAGCGCTTTCCTTTTTAAAACACAACAACCCTACTACCCACCTCTTCTACCCCCAAAAAACCCCACCCCACCCCCAAACACATACATTACAGTAACAGGCAAAATTACTATTATCCACATATGGATACATACAATCAAACATTAGCCAGCCAGCATTGATAAAGTAAATAAAACGTTCAACTTACCCCTGCCATCATGAAGGGCGTTCTCTTCAGCATACTCCAGGTCCATGTCCTCCGATGCCAGCAAGAATACAAGAAAAAATACAACCTAATGGTCGAAAACCCCTTAATCACCTTAGTGGTTAATAACCGCTATAGTAATTAAGGGGTTAACCCCTGTTCCCCGCTACCCACCCGGGAGGTCTAACCATCCACCAGACACACTACAGTATATCCACCCTGTATCTATTGATTGGCACAGTGGTATATCATACTCATATAATATGGGCATGATAAGCCACTATAGCCTTCAATGGTTAAACTAATACAAATCATTAAGGCCAAAAATACACAATAATAAAATAACTACACAATCACCTAAATTCCCCAACAATAAAATAACTAAATAGCATAATCGTACACATCACAAATAAATATCTATCCCCAAAATAGCAAAATTATTACAATTATGTTATTCCAAAACAATACAATTACATAAACAACTATCCAAGTAAACTATGAAACAAATAAAACCACTAGCCAACTGTGAAAGGGTAAATAAAAGCCACCAGTTATATGCCTGGAAAAACCTATGTCTAGTCTGCAGTGCAGCACTGACTAGGTTAACTTCAGCTGGGAACCTCAGGACAATTAGTTGGATCCCAGCTGCCTAATCAAGGTGTGTTAAAACCCAGGCTGTAGACACATGGAGGCTGGCTGTTGATGAGAGAGGAGTAAGAAGTAAAGAGATTCCTGAGAACAAGGTCTGAGTAGCAAAGTAGTTGTATTGTGAACTGTCTGTCCCCTGCATAGAAAAAGGGTAGCTGCCTTATATATAAACTGTCTGCTAAAGAGAAACTGTTTTGTTTGGTTTGCTGAAGAAAAAGCCATTTTCGTTTTTGCTGATGGAAAACTATTTTTGTTTTGTGTGCTGTATATCTTTTAAGGCTAAATAAAACAGCCTTGTCAAGAAACCCAAGTGTGTAGTTGCATGTACCCTGCAACATATGGTGTCAAGAATTGGGAAGGTTTTTTTCAAAAGGCTACTGCAGTTAAAGGGCCACACACACACACACAAGAATGGAAGAAATGTTGATAGAGTTTCTGTGCGAGCAAACCAGACAGCAGGGACTGTTAATGCAGGAGCAGGCCCGGCTGCAAGCGGAGAGAGATGAAAGAATACAAGCCGCACAGGATGAGTGGATTGCCAAGCTGCTGACCCAATTCCAAGGGTCTGCCAGTGCAGAACTAGCAAGCAGACCCCCGATACTCCTGAGGAAAATGGCTCAGAACGAGGATCCAGAGGCTTTTTTACTGACTTTTGAAAGAGTTGCCGAAGCTCAGGGCTGGGCTACAAATCGCTGGGCAACTGCTTTGGCCCCGCTCCTCATAGGAGAAGCCCAGGCCTCATATCAGGGTCTCCCAGCAGATCAGGCAATGGACTACCGACAAGTAAAAGCCACCATACTGGATCGCTTAGGTCTGACCCCAGAGACCTACCGGCAGCAGTTCCGGAACATGAAGTACACCGCTAAGATGAGACCCCGGGTCCTAGCTCAGCGATTATTGGACTTATGTACGCGCTGGATACAACCCGAGAGTGCACTAAGGAGGCAATTCTTGAGCAGGTGGTTTTGGAACAATTTCTACAACTAATACCCCCTTCCGCACGCTCGTGGGTAAAACGCCATGCTGCTGAAACCCTAGCTTTGGCGGTCTGACTTGTGGAGAACTTCCTTGCGGCTGAGCAGCATGCGAGTGTCCTGGACCCGACTCCACCGGCACTTGCGGACGCCCAAAGAGGGAGGTGGGATCAATGGGGAACCTACGGCCCATCACGGAACCACCAAGTCTAACGGAAGGAGCAGTCGTTCCAGCAAGGACAGAGTCCAAATGCTGGTCCCCGCAGAGACCCTCATCCCCTTCCGGATGTCGGCTCATCGCAAAGTGAGAGGAACTTCCGAGGACGTCGCCCACAGGACCCACCAGATGCCTGGTCTCCAGTAACCGGTCCAGCGGAGCGCTATCCACAGCCCCCTCCTGTGAGGGAACCCTCTCCATGTTCCGCCTGCGGAGAACAAGGCCACCGGTATGTGGACTGTCCACTGATGGATTGTTCATTCAGCAGAACCGTCGCCTCGGATTTTACTGAGGAAAATTACAAGCCCTGGCTACTTCCAGCCCTTATTGTGGGAAAAGCCGTCCAGGCCCTTGTAGATTCGGGCTCTGGGAAAACTCTGGTCCTCCAGGAACTGTTACCGCCCAACGTGTGTTCTTTTGACTCCCCATGGAGCATAGAATGTATACACGGCGATGTAAAACGCTATCCGACGGCCAAAATCCGGCTACAGGTAAAAGGTCAGGAGGCTTACCTCAAAGTAGGAGTCGCTCCTTGGCTCCCTGCCCCCCTTGTGCTCGGTCGGGACTGGCCTTTCTATTTGGACCTAATGGCCCCAGTCTTTCACGAGGAGCCTCCTAGGGCTCAGGAGAACCCTGGCAAACTGTTCCCCTTCTCGGCAGACCTTTTTCCCAGTAGACACCGGGTTCAAAAGACTCGGAAGCAAAGACGCTTGGACAAACAGGACTGGTTGCAGAAATCTGGGTCTCAAGGTGACCATTCTAGTAGTCAGAGGTCACAAGTGATGGCTGGGGATGGCCAAAGGGAGGGGGATATGGGCCCTGGAGATTTACCAGGCCTGTACCTCCCTGACTTTCGCCAGAAGCAAAGGGAAGATCCAGTCCTTGCTAGACAGTATGACAAGGTGGTGAAAATTGATGAACAGATTTTAGATGCACAGGGGGTGAAAGTATTCCCCCATTTTGAGCTATCAAAGGATATCCTATATAGGGTGAATAGGCAGACACAAACAGGGGAGGTCACCAGACAGATATTGGTTACCAAGGCGTTTGTTAAATCTGTGTTCACTCTAGCCCATACTGTCCCTTGGGGTGGTCACCTGGGCAGGGATAAAACATTGGACCGTATTTCATCCCAATTCTATTGGCCAGGGATGCATTGTGATATTGCTAAGCTATGTGCAGCATGTCCGGAGTGCCAGCTAACTAGTCCAAAAGGACAAAAACCAGCCCCTTTGGTTCCTCTACCCTTGGTGTCAGTTCCCTTTGAGAGGATTGGGGTAGACTTGGTAGGACCTCTAGAAACTTCTGCAAAAGGACACAGGTTTATCCTTGTAATAGTGGACTATGCAACAAGGTATCCTGAGGCGTTCCCCCTAAGAACAGCAATGGCGAAGCAAGTAGCCAACAAGTTGTTGGAACTGTTCTCACGGGTTGGACTTCCCCAGGTTATGTTGACAGACCAAGGTACAAATTTCATGGCTAAACTGATGCAGGATGTCTTAAAGTTACTAGAGGTCAAGTCTGTTCGGACATCGGTCTACCATCCACAGACTGACGGATTGGTGAAAAGATTTAACCGAACTCTAAAAGGGATGCTGAGGAAATTTGTAGATTCAGAGAAGAGAGCCTGGGATGAACTTCTCCCTTTTCTGCTGTTTGCAGTGCGGGAAGTTCCCCAGGCCTCCACGGGATTCTCTCCATTTGAATTGCTCTATGGCCGCCAACCCCGGGGTATCCTAGACCTCCTAAAGGAGTCCTGGGAGGAACAGCAGTCCCCTTCTAAGAATACCCTGCAATATGTACTAGACCTTAGGAAGCGCCTAGATGTGGTCGGCCATTTCGCCAGGGAGAATCTTAGATCAGCCCAGGACAGTCAGGAGAGACATTACAATCAGAATGCTCGCATGAGAGTGTTTCACCCAGGAGACCAGGTGATGTTATTGTTACCCAGTTGCAAGAGTAAACTCCTGGCCAAATGGCAGGGCCCATTCGAAGTACTCCGCCATACGGGTGATGTGGATTATGAGATCGCTCAACCAGGGTCCAGTGAACTTGCCATGTGAACTTGCTGAAACCCTGGAAGATGCAGCGGTCTCTATTCATCCACCCGGTGGAGGAGGAAACAGACTTGGGTCCTCAGCCTCCACGGGAGAACATCGTGAGTGACGATAAAATCCCAATGGGTAAACAGTTGTCCTCTGAACAAAAAGGGGACTTGTTAGCAATAATTACACAATTCCAGGATGTTTTTTCTGACTTACCAGGACAAACTACTGCACCGACACACTTTATTCGAGCAAATACCCGGTATGTACCTGGCAGATACCTGGAATGCGCCGCTCCTCACCTCTGACAAGCCCCGTTGCATTTGCCTTCCCAGCCTGGGTTCATGCCTGGCTGATGGGCGGCTGATCTGTTAAATGATAATGATTAGGATTTAATAGGCTGCAATGCTTCGCGTGTCTACCAGATGGCATAAATTCATGAATTGTAATGCAGTATATATATATGTACTGTGCAGTATTGCAGCCAGCGGGAATAAAATGCTTCAATCCCTGCCGGAAAATAACTCAATGCACTCGGGCAGAAAACAGTCACAAACCTCAATACACCCGGGTATACCCGAATTCGTGGGACTAGCCGAGCTCGAATAAAGTGTGTCGCCAGTGTAACTTAATTTCCCATGCAATCGAGACAGCACCTGGGGTAAAAGTACGTTCCCATCCTTATAGGTTGACTGGAAGTCGTAGGGCTCTGGTAGAGAAGGAGGTACAAGAAATGTTACACTTAGTAGTGATTGAGGAATCATGCAGTGAGTGGTGTAGTCCACTAATTATGGTCCCTAAACCCGATGGGAAGGTAAGATTTTGTGTGGACCTCCGAAAGGTCAATGCGGTATCCAAGTTTGACGCATATCCGATGCCAAGGGTGGACGAATTAATTGACGCCCTTGGTAACGCGGAATATATATCCACGTTGGACTTGACAAAAGGATACTGGCAAATACCCTTAGAGGAAAAGTCCAAATGCAAAACAACCTTTGCCACTCCCATGGGTTTATACCACTTTGTGACAATGCCATTTGGACTGCATGGAGCCCCAGCCACATTTCAGAGACTCATGGATAAGGTACTGAGGCCCCATAGGACTTATGCCGCAGCCTACCTAGATGACATTGTCATTTATAGTAAACACTGGCGGGCCCATCTAAATAGGCTGAAAGCGGTCCTCAAATCTCTAAGAGAGGCAGGGCTCACAGCCAACCCTAAGAAATGTGCCTTGGGTAAAGCGGAAACCAAATATTTAGGGTATGCAGTGGGAGGTGGAAAAGTAAGGCCACTAGCCAACAAGGTAGCTGCCCTGAAAGTAGTTTCGACCCCCCAAACAAAAACGCAGGTACGCTCTCTACTGGGTTTAGCAGGGTACTACCGGCGGTTCATCCCCAACTATTCGGAAGTGGCAGCCCCTTTAACGGACCTCACAAAAAAGTGTGCCCCTACACAAGTGGTGTGGTCAAGGGATTGTCAGAAAGCCTTTGAGGACATAAAAAGGTGTCTATCAGAGGGTCCCATCCTTAGAAGCCCAGACTTCAACAGCCCTTTTATAGTGCAAACAGATGCATCAGAGATAGGGCTAGGGGCAGTGTTGTCACAACAGTTTGAGGGAGTTGAACATCCTATCCTTTTCCTGAGTAGGAAATTTTTCCCAAGGGAAAAAAACTACTCAGTGATTGAGAAAGAGTGCCTCGCAGTAAAGTGGGCAATCGAGGCTTTGAGGCATTACCTGGCAGGAATCCATTTTACTTTGGTGACGGATCATGCTCCACTGAAGTGGTTAAATAGAATGAAGGATTCCAATGCTAGATTGACTAGGTGGTATACAGTATGGCCCTCCAACCCTTCTCATTTGAGATTCAGCATAGGCCGGGAAAAGAGAACGCAAATGCTGACTTCTTTTCTAGAGAAGGGGTGGATGGTCGGGCTTCAGCCGTGCGTAGCCCCAGCCACACACTAACAGGGGAGGAATGTGACAGGGTAAATAAAAGCCACCAGTTATATGCCTGGAAAACCTATGTCAAGTCTGCAGTGCAGCACTGACTAGGTTAACTTCAGCTGGGAACCTAAGGACAATTAGTTGGATCCCAGCTGCCTAATCAAGGTGTGTTAAAACCCAGGCTGTAGACACATGGAGGCTGGCTGTTGATGAGAGAGGAGTAAGAAGAAAGAGATTCCTGAAAACAAGGTCTGAGTAGCAAAGTAGTTGTATTGTGAACTGTCTGTCCCCTGCATAGAAAAAGGGTAGCTGCCTTATATATAAACTGTCTGCTAAAGAGAAACTGTTTTGTTTGGTTTGCTGAAGAAAAAGCCATTTTCGTTTTTGCTGATGGAAAGCTATTTTTTGTTTTGTGTGCTGTATATCTTTTAAGGCTAAATAAAATAGCCTTGTCAAGAAACCCACGTGTGTAGTTGCATGTACCCTGCAACACCAACAAAACAAATAATTAATTTAAACCAGTGGAAAGATATACTAGACAGCACTCATAATGTGTATGAGGGAAAAACGAATCAGGTGGTGCACATGAGAACCGGGAGGACCCTATTTCCTCCCAAATAATCTAAATAACAAACAAATGTTCCCGGCACTCAAAATAAAAACCAAGAGTAAGTGGATCAGCCAAAAAAGTGAATGTAATATTACATGTAAGATGCACACATAGGTCAAACAAGGACCAAAAAGATCAATATGTACTCAGACAGGAAAAAAGACAGGGAAGGGAGGGAGAGAAAGGAGGGGAGTGAGGGAGAGGAAAAACAGGGGGGTAAAAAAGTCCAGGGCAAGGGGGGCAACGTTTCGGGGTATGGAAACTTTGCCCCCCTTGCCCTGGACTTTTTTACCTTTTGGTGTTTAGCCCCTGCATTTGCTCTGCTGTGCTCCGCTTACCTCCCGCAGGATTTCTTCTACTGTTTATCATCAGCGTGACGCACGCCTAAGGAACAGCTGATATCTGCTAACTGTGAGTACCCCAGTCCGCTTACCTGCGTTCTGGAGCTAATGTTCCTTGTACCCACATACCTCCTAAGGGGGACATTATACTGTTCTTAGGTAATCAGATATTTTACACTGATTTTACCGTTAGATACAGGTCCCGCCCGCCATAGAGGAGTAAGGGTTAACTGTATGGAACACACGGTTTACATGCTTCATAAGACAGCTTCTCCAACTTGTTATTGATCATATGACATATACCTACAATCATTTCTACAAGGAATACCACTTAGCTGAGCACGGTACTGGGGATCTTTTCCCTATTTTTTCACAATCCTGAAATGTACTACAAACAAGATATCCAAATTCCAAACAATTGAATCCAAAAAATAAAAACAAATAGAAAAATAGCAATCAATAGTAAACAAGCATTTTCCAAAAAATGCATTGGCTGTCACTGTATTTATCTTTACCCTCCAGATTAATTAATTATCAGTCAATGGGCGAGCAAATACATAAAAATAAATAAATACAATTAAAAAACCTGAAAAAAAAATAAATGTCATACATTCAATATTTTCCCTTTATACATGTCATACATTCAATATCTTCACCCTCCGAATCCCGGTGTATCTGCAAGCTCTTGTACCGCGACATCATCACCCGCAATCCAGCGCCATCCACCTTGAAGACCAGCATCAGATAAAAATAATCTTCTTTCTTGTATCTTCCATCACAATCTTCTCTTCTTCTGTAATTATTTATATCTTTTCTTTAATCTTCTATCTTCTTCTTTCAATCCAAAGCCCCATGGTAAATCAACAACGGATGTTGTCTTGGCTTCTTGAGGTAAAATGAGACGTACAGGCCTTCTATATGGCCTGTGGTGTCAGATTTTAGGGTCAGATGGTACAGCTCCAATCCGAATGAACGCTGTTTCATGTGTCTTTTTTTTGTTTACGGATGTGACATCATCTCCAAGGGAGGTACGTCACATCCTTAAAACCACATGTCTCATATCACATGGTATTACAGCCAATCTGATTTAAGACAATCTCATTGGTTGCTGTACCATGTGATAGGTTACGTTAGTTCAAAAGTATGTGACATCATCGCTTAAAGTGATAAAACAATGCAGTTTAAAACATTAATTATTTTACATGTTATTAGCTGCATCTCTTATAGTGTTTAGTAATTTTAGGATATTTGTGTTATATATAAAGCTGTTTTTGGTCTGACACATTGCTATTTGTAGAAAAAGTGTCATAAGGGTACCTTTTTTTGTTTAACTTAAACATGTTTTTATGTTTATAGGTAAGTCTATGAAATAACATTAAGATAAACATGGTCAGACTTTGAATACCAGCAAGTTTTTGTGTGACCTATTTATTGTCATGTTATTTCCCCGTGCTAACATTAATGGACTTTAGTGCCTCTGCAATGTTGGGATAACGGATCTGTAGCATATTATTTGCATATGAGTAACACTAAGGTCTGTAGAAATGTATCCATATACTAATTCACTGATTAACTCTAGATTAACGTTAGGTTATTCTCTTATGTGGTTAGCCGTTAAGATTAAAGTAATTTTAATTTAGGTTAATGTCATGTTAAATAGGCTAACGGAGCTTACTGCAACTGGTAACTGCATGTTAAGGTCAAGGCAACCAGTATTGCTGTGTTTTGTCTAATCTAATAAATATTTGTTGATTCTGCATATATAGAGGGGACTATAACTATATGTATGTCTATGTACAGTAACCAATGCTGTTATTGATTAATCTATGATATATGTATAGATTAACCTTCTTGACACTATTATGTGATGGTATAAAGGGGTTTAAGTGAATTTATAACCCAGAGGGTTGCATACTCGTTTGTCAAACAACTATGGATTTTGGACAGTATCAGTTGCACTAAGAGGGGTTTTAGACTCGTAACCCCTCTTTGCCGGCCTTATAAGAGGGTCACATTTAAATGCAGTAATATATATTGGTGCTGGTGTTGGTGATTAAAGTCTATCATACCTTTTCTCAGGATGGTGGCGTTCGGGCTGGTTGGTGTTGTAAGCAGGTGGTCATAAGGACACCAGCAACTTTATTAGACATATAGGTTTCTTCATTTAGACAGACGCATACAATCTTCTTCCCTGGGTGCTAGATACTGTAGCGTCCCAGGGAGGCACACACAGCTTGTCACCTTTCATCCCCATAGTTATGTATGATATGCAATTTCTTGGTGTAGTGGACTGTAGACATTTCCAGGCACCATCCAGGGTTCTGCGCACCCAGGCACCCCCAACATCCCCATCTCCCCCTGCTCAAACAGCTGCCAGCGGGCGGCAGCGGTAATTGGGGGAGCGCCGGGAGAGAACCGCACCTGCCGCATAGCCACATTGGACCCACCTCCCCGATCGAGGAGGGAAGCACACGAGGAGAGCGTGAAGTCCCTCGCGTGCTTACCGCCGGACTCGCTCCACCCCCTTGGTCCCAATTCCAAACACGCCCCCGCGCACCCTCCTGCGTGCCTACCTACCTCCTCCCCCCATGTGCCTACCTCCCGCCCTGGGCAGCAGCCGGAGGGAGTGGCAAAGCACCCGACTGAAACCGGCTGCAACAAGCAGCAGGGCCTGGCCAGACGTCGGGGAAAATTTGCAGCACCGGTCGGGCCCCCCCTCCACCCCACAGCCAGCATCCCGGACACCAGCCCCGGCAGACCCCCCTGTTGGCGGGCCTGACTGTGGACCCTGGGTCAGTCACTAATTATTGGAGTACAGAGGGATAAAAACCGAGATAACATGGTTATGCTAGCTTTGGCAAAAAAAAACCCTCCACCTAGCGAGCTAGGATTCCCCTGTGCCCTGAGTTTGTGGTGAGTCATTGCCTTTGTATTGTGTTGCTCCCTGTTTGCTCCGGCCAGAATAAACTATCGTTTATTCATCTCTCGTTTTGCCTGGTGTTTGCGATTCCTGTTAAGTCTGGTCTACCATGAAAATAATAATCTATCTAAGGCTACGATTATACCATATGCCGCTGGGCAGCAGCGAGATCCGGTGACGTCATCCTCATGCTGCCGCCGAGCAACAGCTTGAACATACAGGGGAGACCGGAGAGGAGACAAGCAGAGGAGACAGGGAGGCGTGGCCGTGAGCGGTTGGCCCTCATTGGCTGAACCGCTCACGTGACGCGGCTGTTGCCTGGGTTAAACACATTTTTATGTCTCTTCACCAGTCCAACGCTTTACAGTTTGGTGTTGTGCGGCCGTCGCAATAGATATGTTTGGTTACATTGGCTTCATGCTCTTTGTTTTGCAGCCACTGGGCGATGTTAGGTATAATCATGGCCTAAGTGTGAAAGTGTGTTCCTTTTTGCCCAAACATTTTTCTTCTTATATTTTAGTTACTAGTGGAGTTTCTGAAATTGGTTTGTAGAAAAAAACAAAATAACTAATAGTTATGTATTTTTGTTAGCTAAATTGTGTTAGTGATTTTCAAGACCGCGGATGTCCCTTCCTCAGGCTTGAAAAACATGAGCCACTAGTACTATATTCACTTCATCAGGACTAAAAAGTCATTTTTTTTGATTTAGACACAATTATTTTTCTCTGTGGGTAATTCCTTCATTATCTAAAACAGGTAGTTGGCATTCTGAAAAGAGATACAAAAGAGAATAACTGGAATTCCCCTTGAATAGCAGCCAACCCTTTCATTTCCTTAAAGCAGCATTGTTTTGCTGTTTCCATGCTGCAAACTGTATGGTGGAAATATTTACATAACATAGCACAGACTAGCTAATTAAAACTGAGTAAAGCATATCTGAGCTGAGAGATGACGGTCCCAGGATTTCACATGTGGGTGCAGTGAGGGAGTCTTGAACAAAACAGACTTTAATTTAAGATGACATACCGTATTGTGTTACTGTGACGGGAACAATACAGCATACTCACTTTATAGTTATATTACAGATGTGTTGCAGCACCATATTCATCTTATATATTTATGTTCTCTGGATACTTCCCTGCAGGAATTATTGGCCAAAACATTACGTTTACAGGGTTCGCTGTGTCAGTGTCTCACCAATGGAAGAACAAGTGCTTGTGGTAATAAAAGAAGAGCACATTAAAACCACAATTGCCACATGTATAAATATACATATACTATATATATATATATATATATATATATATATATATATATATATATATATATATATATATATATATATATATATATATATATATATACTGTGTGTGTATTTAATTGTATGGGGTCCTGTGAAGGGGTTATCCAGCGGTGCTAGGGTCCCTCACAGGTGGAGGCGCTGTCACCAGAAAGAATCAAGTACACCGCAGGCTCCCTGCAGCGGAGGATCCGGCCTCCTGTGAGCCTATTAGGTCATCCTAGACACGGGGGAAAGGGGGCTACAAATGTATGGTAAACAAATTATTAAGTCTCATATAAAATAGGTTAAAGTCAATACCTGTTAATTGGGTCATGGGGTTTAGCCAAATGTGTCACTGCCTCCTTCACATTTTACATTTGTAGATATTTTGTTTACTTAGAATCAGACTCACTGACAGCATTTGCGGGGTCCAGGAGAGAGTAATGACCTGGACCCCGGGTTGTTGAACGTGGCCAGGTCACGGGTGAGGGGAGGGGGGGCAGTGTGGGGGAAGTGCAGAAGGGTAGTTCAGCAGGGGTCAGAAGGGGGGGGGGGCTTGCTACCTCAAATTCCATTGGCAGGGAGAGCCCGGGATCTATAGAGTGAACAGAGGGGGGCCCATCCAAGTGTCAGAGGGAGGCACGTCCACTTAGGCATTGGAAAGAGTGGGTTCATTTAGGGATCACAGGGGAGCAGAGTAGAGTGGCTGATTTGAGAGAATTATCCTTCCAGTATTGGGCAGAATGTGGCACATTGTCAAGTTTAGAATTTTTCAGCTTTCAGAGCTACAGCATACAGACAGTAAGAGCAGCAGCTCTCAGGGACAGTAAAATGTGTGTACAAGTTCAAAAGAAAATGTAGTACAGTTGAAGAAAGAAAACCTAACTTGAAGAAAATGTATAATATTACTATATGTAAAACAAAAATAAATATGGCAATACAAAAGTGTCTTTATTATTATTTAGTAAACCTGAATCCCCCTCCATACATTTAGCCTATAATATCCATAATGCCCTGTTCTGAGGGGATTATTACTTAATTAACACACCATTAAGTGCTAATGAGTATGTTCAAAGCTGACTAACACAGTGTTACATGCTGCTTTCAGCCATAACGGACCATTTCATTACTATAACGGATGGTATGTTCCCTGCACTGTCAATGATTTGGGAGAAGGAGCTACATAACCAACTTGCCTTGGGAATATCTCTCCCCCCCCTTCCACCCTCACCCCCTTCCCCCCTCGGCCTCAAACATAGATTGTAAGGTCTTTAGTGCAGTGACTAATTGAATCTATAAATTTTGCTAGGCATAGTACTGCCTAAACAAAAAACATTACCATAAGGTGCCTTACAGCTTAGCACCACGTAGTAAATGTGGCCCCAAGTTTCATCAGAATGTTTTATTACAGGTTAGAATAGCTGATTTAAAAAAGTATTATATGGATTTAGCCTGAAAAGTGCCACATATAGGTAAAGACTCCTGTAGGGGGGGAAAGGGGTCACAGCAAAGCAGTACTTTATTTATTACTGTTTTATTATGTTATTTCATGTCTGTCACCTTTTGACTCTAGAGATGGGCGAACCGGTCCAAATCCGTTTCCCGGATCTTTCCGAATTTGCCATTCAAAATCCATTCCACCGTGCAAAATCCACCAACGGATTGTTACTGTTTCAATCCGCACGGATTCATTCAAAACCGCCATTGGATACAATCCGCTGGTGGATTTTAACAATCTATCTGCGGATTCTGTAATTCGCTAACGGATTTTACAAATCCAATCCGCGGATTGAAGAATCCTTGAATTGGATTCTTAAACTACGTCAAGGGATTGCGTAATCCGCGGATGGATTGTCGATGTTAGAAAAAAAATTCCGCAACAGGTGAATCGTCAATTTTGAGACTGATCCGCTGAAATCTGTGGATCAAAGGAACCGACCAATCCGCGGCAGATCCAAAGTTGCCCCAAAAATTCACTCATCTCTAATTAGCACTACGCATTACAAAATTATGATCATGTATAGATAGTGTAATATATATATATATATATATATATATATATATATATATATATATATATATAATTTTATTGCCCCTCTACTCAGTATAGTGAGAAGCAGGGTAATAATGCACAGTTAATCATTCATCAACTTGCATTCACCTGCATTAATGGTAATGCGCGATTAACGATGTGTTCAGTCATATACTGAATATATTGAATTTAAGAATAAAAAATAATGCCTTCTTTTGCTTTGTTACATAAACTCTAATTTGCTGTTTTTACTGAAAATAAGCAACATTTTCCTTTTTTTCATTTTAATTTATAGTGTACCTATGAGAAGAAATTATAAATAAGGGTGAAATACAAACATGCATATTTCAGTTGTACTAAAATATAAACAGATTGTTACAACTGAATAAAACACTAGCAAGACATGCAACGGCCCATGGAGAACACTATAATGCAAATAAAAAAATGTAAGCAGAAATAGAATGAAAAGAGGCAGTGAAATTGACTTATTGTAGGTTCATTGTGTCCCTCTATTCCAAATGAAGCATGGGTACATCTGTGCTTGGCTTATTCTCATAGCAGTGTAGCCTGGTGACATTGAGAACAAAAATACTAATGAGAATGACACTGATGCTACCAAAGAGGTAATGGCCCATATTTACTAATCAATCTTCGGCCATAATGGGAAATATCAGCCGAAAATAGCCTGATTGGCCACTGTGGTGGATGTAGAATGTGTCCCTATGTCTTGGTACTCTTCCATTGAACCAGGACGCACAAACCATCCATTAGCAATATATATTTTAGAGGTCTACTCATTGAAATTCAATCATGGCATTTCCATGCAAAAACGGGCAATATTGTGCGATATGCTAATTTTGTATGCAGTTGAAGAAACATTGCTAAACTACATATTCATAGGCTATTCATTAGGGGTGAAAATGTAGATCTCCGGGAAAGTAACAGCCTGAAATCTCGCCTCCCCAATGAATGTGAATGTTGGCTTTTGCAGCAGAGGAGAAGAGAGAGAGCATGTTTTCTGTATACTCTATATAAGGCGTAATTAATATGTGTCAGGAATCGGCGATCTCCGCGCTCCCCACACAGAGCACTCACTTCCCTTGGCGATTCCTCTGCTCAGCGCCGGGCGTGTCCACGCCCTTCCGCACGCACACCTGCACCATCCACTGGCTCGGTCCACACGCGTACACGCGTTACGGAGCGCACTAAGTCTGCACGCTCTTCTTCCCGTCCCCTGGACCTCAGGCTCCGCCCCCGCAAGCCACACGGGCATACTCAGGTTACCAACAAGTCTCACCTGGCCTGTTATGTCTGCACCAATCTGCAGTGTCTCCCTATAGCTCTTCCTGTCCCGCCTCCGTTCCTAATTGGACCTTCCTGCTTTATCTACTAGCTCCTCTCTGCTCTTAGTCTTTGCTCGACATAGTCTCTGCATGGAAGTAGGGGGTAGGATGGTCCGTGGTTCACAGCAACTTCAGCAGCCAACGCATGGATGTCTAAAAAAACTTTATTGATCGCTAGCAGCAAACATCAGGCAACCACTCTAACATGTTTCGTCCAGGCTATGGACTTTTTCAAAAAGTCCATAGCCTGGACGAAACATGTTAGAGTGGTTGCCTGATGTTTGCTGCTAGCGATCAATAAAGTTTTTTTAGACATCCATGCGTTGGCTGCTGAAGTTGCTGTGAACCACGGACCATCCTACCCCCTTCTTCCTGTGTCATCATTTCCGGAGGAGCACGCTGACGCCAGCTACACCAGAGGAGGAAGCCGCTGCAGAATTCCCTGCACCAACAGGGACGGCTTTTTCGTGAGTACTCCTAACCTCCACGCGGTATTTCAGGGAGATTATTGAGGCGGTTAGTGCCGGGCTGTGATTTACTTGGGGGCGCCCCTTAGGGAGGTGTCCCCCTGTACCTCTATCCGGCTTACTATTACCCAACTCCCTGTTTTCAATGCCGGAGGCTTATTGTTTCATTAATCATTGCTGGGTCTCTCTTCAATCAAGTTGCCATAAAGTGTGTGCACTACCTGTTAGCAGCCTCGGTATACTGGGTAATTCCATATTCTCTGCATGGAAGTACTTCAGGATTCTCTTAGTGTTTTCACAGGTTCTGACATGGCTTGTACGACTACCCCCTCTGGCTCTCGATCTCGGCACTCCTTGGACAACGCTCACTCTGATAACCCTCGAACCCAGCGTGGACTACGACTACGGAAGTTCTTTAACCGGTACCGGCAAGTATTGCTAGCAAACACCACCTGGCCTGGCAACGCCTATTCACCACACTCCGGACACGCTCCTTCTGCTGCGAGTGTGTGTTCCTATTCGTCCCCACCTCAGTATAAGGGACGGGTCTGATCTGCGGGCAGCACCGGCGTAACAATATGGCCTGATTTGTATTGTATTGGCAATATCAGAATTTAAAGAATAGTCACCTTAGTCTTCATATAGATGTAGCCAAGTCCCTTGGGCTACTAATTCTATGGCCCCTCTAGCCCTGTGAGTCCCAGTAAAGACTGGGCAGTGTTGGGAGCAAATCCTGCAGGGCCTGGTTGTAATGTTACATGTGTGTTACCTAATTAATTTCAGGAGTAGCCTGGTATTACAGGGGGGCCTATGACTGATAGGAGGCCGGCTTACAAGCCACTTCCCTGGTAAGGAGGGGGTTTCCCTCTAGAGGTTTGAGCAAGGGTCTGGGAGTTAGTTCTTGACTGCCCTCCCTGCTATGAGGATGCAGAAGTAAGCCTCTCCTGGACAGGAGTGGGCTGAGGCCTTGCCCTGTTAGGGGTAAGGTATGCTGAGGAGGGGTGCTCAGGGTCTCAACCTGGGGTATTGCCTTCAGGGAATGGAACCTGTAATATCTATGATGTACCCAATAAATCCCAGTTATACCCTCTCTGGTGGTATGTCTGGAGTGTGAATACCAAGAAGAGTTGCCTATGAGGTTCATACTGGCTGCTCCAGGATCCTCCGGAGCTGGAGGTATTGCGCTGACCGAAGAACCATCCCTGATAGCCTGTCCTGATGTCTCCCTATACCACCGCGGAGATCTTAGACCTTCTGTTCTACCTCACAGGTTTGCAGCAGCACCAGAATACACCGGTAACTACATGATCTCACTTATGGTGGGGGAAAAGGTGCTACATTGAATATAGAATACCCCTGTAGAACAGCAATCAGGTTATGTACGGAGTGTTAGCTGATGGACTATAGGTTCATTCTGTTAGCATGGCTAACATTAGAATGTTTTTAGGGAAGTGAATTCCTAAAGTCAGTGGCTCCTACCACATTCACTGAAGAATTTGTTGCCATTTCCACAAATGATCTGTGTTACCTGTGTAACACCCATATCCCCCACCCCCTACCGCCCGGCTGAAGGAGATAGGGTGTACATGCATCAATTTCTCTTTGCACTGCTGACAGGGTTTTTCCCTGTTTCAGTGTCGCGTAGCTCAGTCAGGTTTTACCTCTAGTCTAAGGCTTCTCTGGTGGATCCAGGCCAGGCTTGTAGTGCGGAGTAGAATAAGTAGAACAGGGCACCTGGAGCTTTTAACAGGATGCTTACTTTATTAAACAGTAGACAACAGGCAACACATGATTGGTTATAAGCATTTCTCTCGGGCAGCCGTTCCCCCTTGGCCTGCAGTTACTACCAGAACCCAACTTAACCTGGATAGGAATGGAGTAAGCTCAGCCCCAGATCCTTACTTAAATCTGGGCTATAGCCCTGCTCCCTGCAGCAAGGGAAAGTCTGTGCCTGCGCCTAGCACCTAAGCACTCACTGAACCAGCACAGACCAGACCCCCTTCTGAAGGCTGGATCCCCACCGTATATTGTCATATGTAGAAGCACATGCACACCGCTGGTAGGTGCTGGAGGGGGGTACTTATCTGCCGGTGCGCTGTATCCAGGGAGGTCCAGACATCCCAGAGGTACTCGAGCAAAGGAATGGAAGCAGGCACACGGTCTTTCTAAAGGTGCAGTTTATTATGCCACCAAAGGTCCAACGTTTCGGCAAATAGATTGCCTTTATCAAGGAGAGGGCTACAGAACATGCTAAACATACCACAAGTTATACACAACTGGGTACTCACCCCTCCACGATCACTGCTGCCTTGCTCCTGGATGTCGACGCCCCCATCGTGACATCAGAGCGCCAGCGCAACGCGGCATTATGATGTCATGCACCACCAGGGGAGGATCCCAGGGCTCCACGAGGAGACAGCCTCCCCAATGCCTGTAACAGGCTAAGATGGCTGTCCTGCAGGATGCTGGAAACCCTCACTGGCACCCACCATATATTCCAAGGGGGTGTAAACCTTTCTCCCTCTCAGTCTCTGGGCAAAACATGTGTTGCAAACCTGTCACCCCACTGGTCACATTACCTACTAGCTCTTTCCAGACAGACATGTGCCGGGAATTGCAACTTTATAACTAGTGCATGAGACTGCTCACATGCAGGCAGTGAAAACAAAAGAAGGGGGAGCAAAAGGACAGATCAACAGCATATAGACATATACAGATTAAAAATAAATATGAATCAAATGTGACTTATCTTAGAAGGGTGGGGGATGAATTGAATAAATAAATATGAAATAATATTAAGTGAAACTTACGCGGCCATGTGTAAGTACAGGCAAATAGAAAGTCCTTGTGGGAAAGGTCTTCTGTTCCAACACATAGGAACACTTCAAGATATTTTCTGGGGCTGCACTGTCCCACTGTGCACTCACCCCCAGCTCCCCCAAACAGTCAAGGGGACAAACGGAGCGTAGTTCAGATTGGTAGAAAATTTATTGACACAAATAGTAGCCAATACACACTCACATGTATAGAATGTCCAGAGCAGCTGCACTGCAGACCGCCAACACCCTTGCAGTGACAGGGCTCCCCTCCCGCGTCCAGTGAGAACAAACTGCGCAGGTCAAAACCGAGTGCTGAGACAGGACTACGGAAGCCTCTCTGGGACACTCTTCCTCGCGATAAGAGCAACGTGTTTCGCCGGCTGCGCAGCTTCGTCAGGCCAGGTCACATTTGACTCATATTTGTTTTTAATCTGTATATGTCTATATGCTGTTGATCTGTCATTTTGCTCCCCCTTCTTTTGTTTTTACTGCCTATATATCAAGGATCATGTGTATATCCTTTTAGGGGTAGAGCACTCGGCTGGTCTGTTCCGGTTACCATCTAAATCTGGGAACCACTGTGCCTCCACCGATATAGAAATATAATTACTTTCTCATTTTTCCCTGCCAACGTTGTTCTAGAGTTAGCGCCTGAGTCCCCTTTTCATTGCTCACATGCAGGGCCATGTGCAAGGGGTTTAACCCTAAGGCTAAGTCCCCACTAGCGCTGAGCGTGCTCATGCTTGGAGAGCGCTCCAAGCATGGGCGCCGGGTGTCCTGCTTGTACGTGGGCGCGGGGGAGGAGGGGGGGCATTGCGGGTATTTGAGCGCGCAGGTAAGTATAGGTATTTTATTTACCTAAGCGACGATCGCGTGTGCGCGTGTGTGTCCGCGTACGAGCACCGCGCGCACCGCGTGATTGGGGACTTACATATATCTATATATGTAAGTCCCCGCCGCAAGCGCTGCCCGCTCAGCGCTAGCAGGGACTTAGCCTAACACTGCCAGCAGCTGCCATAGCCTTCATGCTAAAAGGGACCTAATTTTAGCCAGGAGGCTACATCTGCATTAAGAGTAATCCCTAGCAGTGAGCAATTACAACATGAGCAACATGCTGGGGCTACAGTTTTGTTATCTGCACAAGTGGGATTTTGGGTAGAGCTGGGTGAATCGAATGTATGAAAATCTGGGACGAATGTTGTTAATATTCGGTTTGCAGATGGTAGGGTTTTAAAGCAGAAATACATTAAAAATCCTAAATTTTTTTTGTTAATAATTCAGTTGTGTAGCATTATTTAATACTCCCCTCCACCCTCCACTTGTTATGCTCTTTTTTATTACCTTAGTCATGATGTACTAAATCTAGGGAATTAAAAAGGAATTCAGCATTAGAAGTACAATAGCTGCAAGTAACTCCTCACATAAGACCTCCAATAACATCTCCCCATACAGCATACAAGCCCTAAGTACATACAGTGCACCTTTGTATTTCTTAATAAACCTGCTAGCAGCAAAACAGCTAATGGTAATGGCTGATGCATAGCCTCACATTCTGTTTTTCTCGGAGGTGATTGGGAAAGCTATTAATAGATTATAGTGACTTTCGTATAGTAACTATTAAAAGAACACATTCTGAAACAATAGATTATGAAATCCTGCAGGCCCTTTGAATGCATAATGCATTCATTTAGTCAGTGGAGCTCTAAATAGCACTATTTCTAGTAGTTTACCAGACTTTTTCATTTTGCAGAGCATCATGGTATATATCTACACATACAGTATGTAGACAGACAGTGGAATTCATTTCCAGTTGTAGTGAGACAGAGCGACTGGAGTGATTCTGTGGAGAGTCCTGAAATAGATGACGTTTTCAGTAGATCCCACAGAGAAGAATTGGAACTGATCACATGCATGAAGTTGTGCACAATGTGCAGATTGATTCACATTACAAAGCAGTCGGCCATAATACACTCTCTGGAGCTGAAGGACACCTTGCAGCCCATGGCTGAAGACTGCTTAATAAATACGGGCCATTACCTTTTTGTTAGCATCAGAGTCATTCTAATTAGTATTTCTGTTCTCAGTATCAATGGTCAATTTCATCCGAAAGCATTCTTAAAAGAATGGAGATGCAGCCTACTCTATATGGACTCATAACATTGAGTAACACAAAAACGGCAGATAAGTACGCTTTGAGTTGGACTACCGCTATCACTCGTCTATTCTGCTGAGCCTTACTGCTTATATGCTAATAATTTGAATTATCTTTTTATTTCGGCATTCCAATTCTTTTTTCTCTCAGTATAAGAGCTGCAGAAATAAGGTACTATAACTATTAGAATTAGGGATTAGAATATAATTCATATGTTTAATATTAATAATAATAATAATAATAATAATGAGATATAGGAGTTCATTAAGGTATCGTGGTATAAAAAAAGAGACCCTATGGGTTCCGTTTTATGTTTGCAAATCTTCTTGTCTGCTGCTGATGTTTTGTGATGTATTTAAACTGCTATTGATTTATGTGCGTTCTCTAAAAATCATGACGATGACAAAGTGACCAAGTTTCTCTATTGATTTTATGTGTACATTTTGTATGTTTTTTGTATATGAATTTTGCGTATATGAATTATTCATAAGTGCACAATTTTTAAAAGGTAATCTAGAGAGCAATTTATGGGGTTTCTCTGTCTTTTTGGATGATGCTGATTATGGCTGAAGACTGCTTAGTAAATATGGGCCCTTATCTTTTTGGTAGCATCAGAGTAATTCTAATTAGTATTTTTGTTCTCAATGTCAATGGGGGATGTCAGCTGCAAACAGCCCGATCGGCAGATATGAAATAAGCCCCATAACTGTAGAAGTACCAGATATTAGCTTTTGTATGTATTAAGTACATAAATAATAGTCATTAGTCATCAGTATACCAGTATACCCCCTTTCCTGGGGGAGTGGATGTGGGGGGGGGAGGGGGGTTGACAACCACTGATTTTTATGGCAGGTCACGCCTCTGGAGCTCCTATACTCATTTTAAGAGCTTCATGAACCCTCCCCCACTGACCTATAGTTTCTTTCCTTTACACTTTCATTGCACTTTATCATGAGTGCTGAAAAAGGGATATAAATGTGAACTTCACATCTCTGAGTTTCTTTCTTTGACATAGTTGTAATGGTGTGATATCACCTCTTTCAATTTTGACAGATAAAATGATATCACACTGCACAATTTTTTTAATAGTAATTTACTGATAAAAACATATGAAGCATGTACAGCGCGGACAAGCTAAAGTATACAATGCTCTTGAAAAAGACACAAAAGATAGTTACACTGAATTTTAAAAAAGAGTCTCTTCATACGTGCCCTATGCCTGATAATGAAAATAGATTTGAACTTAGAGAGGAGTTACATGAAACACAATCAGATGTATCAACCTTGTGCAACAGGGTTTCTCTGTTCTAGCTGTGTCAAAAAATCTGCTGGGATTAAGGTGCAGTTGACGTTCTACTCTAATAATGTGCACAAGGTGTACAAAATAGTGTATTCATTTGATGCAATTGTGCACCAAAATTGGAGCAGGACATCAATATCTACTATCTCTGTGCCAAAATTGCTTAATTGAATAGAAGTCGATAGGAACCAGTGCTTCAGAGGTTAATTGTATCCTTGTAATCAATTACAGCATCCCATGCAGCAACGTCAGTGAGTGTTAAGTAGTTAATCAGCATCCCATAGCAAAGGTTAAGGAACTAGTACCTAGTGCTAGCTAGCACATATTTATAGAACACGCTGTGTCCCATTCAAAGCTGACATAAAGCATAAATATTAAAATAACCCACTCAGTAAGGTCCATGGTTTTCTCCACGAGGACCAGGATGCAGGTTTCCAAAAGCGTGCTGATTCTGATTCATGCCCATGAAATGGACAAGCAAAAATAGAAACGGGGGCAGAGCACTGCCAACAAATTGGGGGAGGCCCATATAGAAAAATATGAAATTATTTATTAATTAAACGGATCATAACAGACCCCTAGATAGCAACACAAAGCACCTATGCGTTTCGGGCAACATGCCCTTTCTCAAGGTGTTGAGAAACTTGAGAAAGAGTGTGCTGCCCGAAACGCGAAGGTACATTGTGTTGCTATCAAGGGGTCTGTTATGATCCGTTTAATTAATAAATAATTTCATATTTTTCTATATGGGCCTCCTCCAATTTGTTGGCAGTGCTCTGCCCCCGTTTCTATTTTTGCTTAATTGAATAGACCCTATCGTCTCCACATCCCTGCTTATTTACAAAAACATACAATCAAAACCCCAACCATATACAGAAATGGAGATAGTACCTTTGGAACAAAAAAAAAACACCACCATTTTCAAATGTTGAGAAGTGGCTCTGGAAACAAGTCACCCTAAATCTGACCTCTGCTGCAAGGGAAGACCACTTAGGTACTAATAGTAGTTAAACATCTACAAGATTTGAATGATTAAGAGTAAACATGAGAATCTCAGCTATTTAGTTACTGTATCATATAAGTATACAAATTACTTTACATTTACCTTGAAAGGCTCATTTGATTGGATATATGCAATGACAACATAATTTGCTAAATAACCTTGATTTATAGCTTAGTTAAAGTAAGGTGAAAAGCAAATGTGAAATAACCCCAAGGATAGCACAGCGTGACAGATTTCTCACCTACCATATAGCTTCTTGGTATGATGAAAGGTGATAACAGTGAGACCTATCCTTTCCTGTCCTATCTTATTAATTATATATATTATTATGTAATCTGTCCTTCATAATGGCATCAAATGAAAAGTCACAAGTATATTAGATAACCCTTTAACCTTAAAGGTTTGAAGTACTTTTATCAGAGGGCATTGGGAAATAGGTCCCTTGCTGTTCTACAGTTAACCAAGTTATGCAGCAGGTTTCAATAGAAAAGGCACACATGTGCTTGCTGGTTTATGAAGTAGAACATAGCATATCATGTTACCTAGTAATATTGTTTAACCCTTTTGAAAGCAATCCCGTATCCGCGGCCACCCTTAGCCCTGGGACGGTAAAGGCTCCATGAGAATGTAGGATGAGATCTAACCCGAAAAGAATCCTTTTCCTTGAGCATGACATAGTCACTACATTACGAGGCCACCGGAGAGCCAAACCTCATGACGTAGTGATTAAGACATTTGGCACTTGACGGGTTAAATGTCAGCTACTTTGGCAAAAGATATGCACAAAGAGTATCAAACTTCTAAATGCTTTATTTTACTTGATTCTAGAGGTGCTATTTATATTCAACTAAAGAGAAAAATACTCAATGCTACATCCAATGGGACAAAATACATACAGTAGTTAAATACTTCAATGTTGAAGAAGGAGTGGCTCAGTGAGTAAAGACAATAATAAAACAATGCATTGACCCGGCGCTAGAGATAACAACAATACCCCAGTCCAATGTAATGTCCATATAGAATGGGAAAGTTCTCCTAATGTTCCAATTGCAAACGGAGTGGTGGATCAATTGCTAGCTGGTGTTTCAAAATTCCTCCTGCAGTGGAATATACAAGGGAAAAGAAACCATTGCGCAGCCACAAGCACCAACAGACGGCTCAAAAGGGTTTAAAAGTAATCAACTTACAAAAGTAGTGTTGCTATATTCATTTGAGAGAATCTGTGCTTTTACCAACGTCTTCTCCTGGACTTCACGAATCCCCCGTGTTGTCAGTCTTAAGTCAGCTCACTCTCCTATTAACTCACAGCCTGATCACTCAATGGTAATCTCCGTGGGTTCCCAGAAAGGAAATGACATAGGAGATAATGGTGCAGATTGCTAAAAAACTTTAATAACAGTAAAAAACAGCCAAAGGCTTACTCACATAAACCAGGCTGTTGCAAAACCACTGACAATGTGCCGGTGGGGGGTGATGTACACTGGGCTGAACGCGCTCTCACTGCTCTCAGTTCCAGTGCCTGACGCCGGTCTCAGCGCAACTAACTGACGTCACGCGATGGTGCCCCCTCCACTCTCCTTGCTACCGGACACCTCAGTCTCTCAACTCCTCCTTCCCCAAATGCGTTTCGTGACTCAAAGTGGTCACTTCATCAGTGGTATCGGGGAGTTCCTAACTACTGGTGTTATTTATACCATAAAGGGCGTCGTACACCCCCCTGGACAATTTACATAAAATACAATAAAATGCACCCATAATTTACAGCATGATCACTGCCACTAGGGTAACAAAACCCTGGGATTAAGTGGCAATATATCTGGCAAGAATAAGTGATATCATTGCTTATCAACTCATAATTGGATCATGATTCAATTGAATCATTATTAAACAGATGTTAAACTTAATACATGTTAATGAATATGCAAATGAACTCAGATTGGTTGATCTGATGGGGATGGAGACCACTCAATCCACCAAAAAGGAGGCCAGATCAAATTCTATTTTTAGGCCATGGGGTGACAGAGTTCTCAAAGTATAGATCCAAAAGGTCTCCCTTTTGGATAAATAGTTGAGTCTGTCACCCCCCCTCCAGTTGGCTTTTGGGCATTCTATTCCCCTACAGACAAGCCCCTCTGGGTTCTTATTATGTTTGATTTTAAAGTGGTTGGAGACACTGTGTGTCTCCAAACCTCTCTTAATATTGTATACATGTTCTGCCAGCCTGCGTTGCAGTGCTCTCCCAGTCCTCCCCACATACTGTAGTCCGCAGGGACATTCCAATAGCTATACACAAAATCTGCTTTTGCAGTTTATAAATGTATCTATATCATACCTATTGCCTGTTACAACTGACTGGAATTGACTACCCTTAAGGCTATAGGAACATCCTATACATTTTCCACAAGTGAAATAGCCCTTTAAATTGGCTAGCCACATCGTGTTTTTTTTTTAGGCCCACTAAGGGGACAACTGGGCGCTAGTTTATTTTTCAAATTCTGAGCCCGTTTATATACAATCTGTGGATGATTTGGTAGAAAAGTGTTTAAAATTGGATCTCTAAGGAAAATCCCCCAATGTTTTCTAATCATTTTCTTTATTTCAGGGGCCATACTATTAAACTTAGTAATAAACTGGATGAATTCTCCTCTGTGGTCCGTTTTAGTTTTTTGAGGATTATAAGAGATGACCTATCACCATCTATAATAGTAAGAAGAACTTGGTTGACTTTATCCCTATTATAATCTCTCTCAATGAATTTATCTCTGAGAGTATTTAACTGTTCAAAACATACATGATCTTGTGAGCAATTTCTTTTCATTCTTAGGGCCTGTCCTTGTGGGATATTTTGTATCCACTTAGGGTGGTGGTGGCTAGATGCCAAAAGGTATGTATTTGCATTCACCTCTTTGTGGTATGTTTTAGTGTGTATCAAGCCATTTTTCACATACAGGGTAAGGTCCAAGAAATCTAATATTAAAGGGATTGTCATTTAAATATAATTTGAACAAATCTAACTCTTCTATTGTGCCCCTCCAGACACACAGCACATCATCGATGAATCTTTTCCAGAGCACCAGGTTTGCACCATATGGGTTATTGTTCCATATGTGACTTCGTTCCCACATTGCCATGAACAAATTAGCATAGCTGGGTGCAAACCTGGTGCCCATCGCGGTGCCGCATGTCTGGAGGAAGTATTCTCCATCATAGTTAAAATAATTATGCGTGAGAATGTGGTTTATTTCCCCCAGAATGAAAGATTTGAGATTCCCTTCAACATTAACATCCCCCTCTAATGTTTGCTGAATCGCTCTCAAACCATCACTATGTTGGATGGCGGTATATAAGGACACCACATCACATGTGACCCATACTAGTTGTTCATCCCATCTCAAGTCCTGAATTAAATTCAATACATGGGAGGTGTCTCTTAAATATGAAGGAATTTCTAACACATATTTTTGTAATATATGGTCCAAAAATTGACTTAAATTGGATGTAAGAGAGCCAATGCCTGATATAATTGGGCGGGCACTCCACTGCAGGAGGAATTTTGAAACACCAGCTAGCAATTGATCCACCACTCCGTTTGCAATTGGAACATTAGGAGAACTTTCCCATTCTATATGGAAATTACATTGGACTGGGGTATTGTTGTTATCTCTAGCGCCGGGTCACTGCATTGTTTTATTATTGTCTGTTAAATGAAATTGTGAGTTATTTATTAGGCAGGGACCCCACGGCAGCGATCACTAAATCACACACAGGTTTAATGTCACCACATTTATATTAAGAATTGTATTTATACAAATTAACGGTCACAGCGCTGAGCTTTAGGGTATTAATTCACCACACATTCTCAGTGAGTAAAGACACTGACTGGTACTGACACTGACTGGTACTGAGTTTGAAGCAGGGGAACCTGTTTCAATTCCCGGTGTCGGCTCCTTGTGACCTTGGGCAAGTCACTTTATCTCCCTGCGCCTCAAACACAAAAAACATAGATTGTAAGCTCCACGGGGCAGGGACCAGTGCCTGCAAAATGTCTCTGTAAAGCGCTGTGTAAAACTAGCGGCGCTATGCAAGAACATATTATTATTATGTTAGTATTCTCATGAGTAAGGGTCATTTAGTTAAACCCTTTTGCCAAAGCGTTATAAGCCTAAAGCCACGTCACAGCATGACCAGTATGCAGAACATTCTCATTTACCTCTGCGGTGGATGGAGAATTATCTTAATAGACCTGTCCTGCACAGGAACATGGAAAAACCTGTTACTTAAAAAGTGGGGTGGGGTGAGCTTAAACCCTGGGAGGAGGGGCCACTAACCTCCAATCAACTGATACCAGTTGAAAATTAAAATTAATGAACAAACAATCCTTGCAAGCTCTATCCCAAGCACCCACCACATCATATATACTGTCGCGGCCCCTTTTAACCTCCAACATCCCCGGAAAAATTCGGGGATATTTTCCATCTCTCACCCGTCTCACGGACTTTTCCGCGTGGCCCAAAATCACCAGATAGCGCTAATAGCGCTAGACAATGAAAGCGCTTAGCGCTAGACAACGAAAGTGCCCGCAGGTGCCCAAAACTACCGAAAACGACCCGCATCTGCCCACGGTTTGCCCGCATCTGCCCGCGATTTGCCTGCAATTTTAAAAATCGCAGGGAAAAGGCCGCAGGAGGCTAAAGGCGGCCGCCACTGTATATATATATATTTGTCTCAAATGGAGTGCTACTGAGCGTGGCCAAAGGTATACAAGAAAAACAAAAATACCCAATGCTACCTCCAATGGGACAAAATACATAGTTAAATACTTCAATGCTATATATATTTCCCCAACCACATCTGTGCATATAAAGGAGCACACCTGAGATACCTGGGATATATGCTAATAATGATATGCAAAGTATAAGCTAAATGAGCATATCCCTTGTTACTGGTTTTGATAACAGTATGTTATGAGCATTGAGGTAATGGAGCTTTCTGGGTCTGGCCCTAACTCTTCATGAAGCCTGGATTGTACCGTTACTGTAGGAAAGTAACAGAAGCACCAGTGCTAATCACTTACAACTCAGACAGTGTCCTGATGTCTGTTCACGAAACTAAAGACTGAGCTGACATTGTGATCTTGGTGTTCAAGAACCTAGTACAGGAGTTTCATAGAGCATCTGCCAGCATGTTACCTTGAGATTAGATGCTTACAGTATGTAGGCTAGAGACTCTAGATCCATTCATATAATCATTCGTTTTTAAACAATGCATGTTTCTCAGTCTCAACATGGACTTCTTGTCTAATTGAAACAATGTATTAATTAGTTCACTATCAATTGAAATATTTATTTATAAAAATGTTTTACCAGGAAATAATACATAGAGAGTTACCTCTCATTTTCAAGTATGTCCTGGGCACAGAGTTACAAAAATACATGGTTACATTAAAAGAACAGGGTTATACTGTCAATTCACAGAAATTTCATGGACAGATAGCGTTGGAAAATTGGGTACAAGGGATAAAGGGCTTGTGAGTTTCAGATTGAAATAGAGCAGCTTTAACATCACCAAACATCAATGAACGGCAGCAAACGGCTCACATTCTTTTGCTTCCCTTCGGCTCTGCCAAAGGCTGTCTGCTTTTGGAGCGATGCAGATGTACACTGGGGTGGTTAATAGTCAATGCAGCTGTGAAAACAAAGTTCTTTGTCTTCTTGGCTCATTAACATTCCAGTGGGTGGGGTTGACATTCTACAAAGTACAAGCAAATGTTAACCCTTAGTACGCTGGTCCTGTGCAGAGGGAGCAGCTCTTGGGGAGCCCCATCAGGCTGTCCACCTTTGGGGCAACACAGATATACACTGGGGTGGTTGAGATTCAATGCAGCTGTGAATACAAAGTTCTTGATGATAAACAAACGACAACATTTCCGGGGGTCTCAACATTACAATAAAATATTTCAAGTGGTTACAGCAAAATATGTGTAAAGAACATTGAAAAAAAAAATATTTGACATTGATATGTGAAATAAACAGGTAAATAGACAAACAATATATTGTGAATAAGTGAATATAAGGCGCTAACAACTTAAATAAATACAATAGTGATACGTGCAAGTGTAATATAAATTAATATAGGTGCTCAAATAATAAACCCTGCTCAAACCCTCTGGTAGAACCTGTTTCCAGGGTTCCAAGTAGAAAGATGTATTTCAAACAATCCAGGAGGAGCAAAATATAGGGAAATAAAAAACAGAAAACAGTGCAAATTTAAGTGCAGACGTTGAGACTATGATGAAAATATAATGACAATATCTTGGCTCTGTCGGTCTATCTACTCACAAGATGTAAGTGGTAAGTATGCAGTAGGCAGATTGGGCTGCCACCCCAGGTGGTAGCTGTGTGTTGTGGATATCCCTCCAGGCTTATCTCGTCAGGGTGACCATGGTGTACATAGGGGAGGAAACAAAGCTACATAGCGCGATCTGTCTTTCCAAAAACTTTATAAAATGAGTATAAGCATATAAAATGTGCACTTACAATGTGCCAAAATTAAAATTGCATTTATCACAATCACAGTGATTCTAGGGTTTTTTTTCCGATCTCACCGCCTCCTCTCTGGCTCTGGATGTCAGCCGTCTGCAGCCTGGGACGCTCAGCTCCGTTTCTCCTCCGGTGCGTGTGACGTCACTGCTCAGTGGAAGGTACAGCTACGGATCCCTCACTAGACCAAAACACCACTCTACGCGTTTCGCCCAGCTCAGCAAGCTCAGCAAGCTGTCAATGGCTTCGTCAGACACACTCCTGACGAAGCCATTGACAGCTTGCTGAGCTGGGCGAAACGCGTAGAGTGGTGTTTTGGTCTAGTGAGGGATCCGTAGCTGTACCTTCCACTGAGCTGTACCTTCCACCGCCAGAGAGGAGGCGGTGAGATCGGAAAAAAACCCCTAGAATCACTGTGATTGTGATAAATGCAATTTTAATTTTGGCACATTGTAAGTGCACATTTTATATGCTTATACTCATTTTATAAAGTTTTTGGAAAGACAGATCGCGCTATGTAGCTTTGTTTCCTCCCCTATGTACACCATGGTCACCCTGACAAGATAAGCCTGGAGGGATATCCACAACACACAGCTACCACCTGGGGTGGCAGCCCAATCTGCCTACTGCATACTTACCACTTACATCTTGTGAGTAGATAGACCGACAGAGCCAAGATATTGTCATTATATTTTCATCATAGTCTCAACGTCTGCACTTAAATTTGCACTGTTTTCTGTTTTTTATTTCCCTATATTTTGCTCCTCCTGGATTGTTTGAAATAGACAAACAAGCCACAAGACTGACAGGAAATTATTTGTATGCATTATTCCAACTTTAGAAAAAAAACAACAATTTTTCATACAAAAAGAAATATTCGATTAGCAGTATTTACGATGTGTGCCAGTTTAACGTGATCGTCAAGTTATATTTTTCCGGGCCTGTTTGTGATGTCATCAATATGTAGACTAAAGAAAGAGACACACATGACATGTGCATAATGTAAAAACTCCCTAATTACTCCTATTGATACACACAGGGGAAAATGGAGGCTAAGGGTTTTTTAAACTCCATTTTTGACAGCGTTGCTATCACAGTAAGCAGAAAGCCCTGAATACCAGTGATAGCAGCATTTGCAAATATGGCGAGTAGCCGGCGATGAGATGATCGCTCCTGTGTAAAGGGCTCATCTGGCGAGTTGTTTCTGCTGCAGAGAGAGAGAGCCGCCACTCTCTGCGCAAATCCAGGGACCCCCTGCTTCCCGAGATACAGGCCCCGTTATGGGAAGTCGGTATCTACTATACATTTAAATATCTGGGTCAAGTTCAAAAATTTTGCAGCAGAAACAACTCGCCGGGTGAGCCCTTTACACAGGATCGATCATCTCGTCGCCAGCTACTCGCCATGTTTGCAAATGTTGCTATCATTGGTATTCGGGGCTTTCTGCACACCATGATAGCAACGCTGGCAAAAATGGAGATTTAAAAACCCTGGCGATTTGTTTGATCAAACTTTACTGCATGAGGCCCATAGTTGGAAAAAATTAAGGCCTATTTTGAAATGTTTAAAAAAATAATAGCTATTTGTTGCTGCTAATTTGAGATACCACAACACAGTTGGAGCGCTAAATATTTGCACTTCAGAACCTCATTGTATGTACTGTATATTTTTATTTACACTGCACCATCCAGGTACATAGCACTTTACAGCAGTAATACACGTGACATAGTAATATACACTGGCGACACACTTTATTCGAGCTCGGCTAGTTCCACGAATTCGGGTATACCCGGGTGTATTGAGGTTTGTGACTGTTTTCTGCCCGAGTGCATTGAGGTATTTTCCAGGCAGGGATTGAAGCATTTTATTCCCGCTGGCTGCAATACTGCACAGTATATATATATATACTGCATTACAATTCATGAATTTATGCCATCTGGTAGACACGCGAAGCATTGCAGCCTATTAAATCCTAATCATTATCATTTAACAGATCAGCCGCCCGTCAGCCAGGCATGAACCCAGGCTGGGAAGGCAAATGCAACGGGGCTTGTCAGAGGTGAGGAGCGGCGCATTCCAGGTATCTGCCAGGTACATACCGGGTATTTGCTCGAATAAAGTGTGTCGGTGCAGTAGCAAATAATGGGAATCCGTGCTTCAGACATAAAACAATAAGAAACAAAGAAAAGCCCGGGCGCTCCCTGATTAAGTTCTTAAGAACAGGGTCAATGTAACAATGGAATTTACAACCTTATAAACAAAGGTCCCCTCTGGTTCGTCTTCTTGTCCTATGGCTCAGACCCCAATAGGGTCCTTATCCAGGATCCTTATTAGTACAGGGATATAGAGAGAGAAAGGGGGAGCACAGGTTGAAGAATTTGGGGTGTCTGGAGTATCTAATTAGATATTTGTGGGTGTGTTTGAAAAGATATAATAAATCACTTACACGGCCTTGTGTAAATGCTCTCACAGCAAGGTTTACTTGTGTTGGTGTTCCCTCGGTCGGTTGCCTTCTTCTTTTCAGGACTTGGTTTTCTTTCTGGATATCTTCAGCGGTCCTCGGCTTACAATGAGGATGTCTCCCTCGGAATCAATAGATTAAAACAATGTTTTAGAGGGTGATACAGGCAGTGTTGATAAAATCCAATGATATATATATATTTATATTTATAAGGCAGTAAATACAGTAAAGAACGGATTATGTCGTTTACCTTCTTGCCTGCCCATGTGGTCTCCAATATGTTGGACGCACCTCCAGGCCTCTGAGAGTGCGCATCTTGGAGCACATGGGCAATATTCGTAAACAGGTGCTAACACATAGCGTCTCCAGACACTTCAGTTCACATCATGAGGGAAACCCAGAAGGCCTAACGTTCAAGGGAATAGAAAGAGTAGACCCCCATTGGAGAGGCGGAGATAGACTAAGGAAACTCTGTCAAAGAGAAACATACTGGATATATAAACTTAAAACCTTGACCCCAAAAGGTCTGAATATAGATATAGACCTGGGGTCATTTATTTAAGTTCCAGTATCCGCCGTCTCTCTCCCCATTCAGCATTACCTTCATTCTCTTCATCTAGATCATCCTCAATTCTTTCCCCCCCCTCCCCTTCCCCCCCCCCCCCCTCCTGTCGCCCCTCACCCCTCCACTACCCCCACTCGCCATTTATGTATTTATATCACCATACCACATATGTGAATTCACTATTATCATTTTTGATCTTTTTTTACAGATATCACTCATCAACGATATCAAACCAAAACATTCCAATTTTAATATACAGACTGTACGATAAAATTGTATGCCCAAAGTATGTACACAACTATATTGTGGAATAACATGATTTAATATAAACATAAGGCTATATACAGCAGTCTAAAGGACCATTATGATCATTTCAATACTGCATTGGGTCCTTTAGGCAACAACTTGATTATATTGCACAAAAGTATATTGGATCACTTTTTACGTAGTGTGTATTGGACACGTCTTTTAATAAATTAATATATGTGTCTAAAATTGTATACTGTATAAGAAATGTTTTTTAAATTCTTTTGAAAAATCCCATGGCTCCAATATATTATGATTATCGAGAGTATCAAAAACTGCAATATTGGGTGCAATAGAATATATGATGTTTTACAGTTTAGCACGAATATATTGAAACATGAAAGTGTATATAGATATTTACACTTAAATAAGAGATCATTTTAAGTAATTTGTTTAAAGTGTGAATTCTGTATGGAAATCCACGGCTACCACATAAATATTTAATCATTTTCATTTCCTATGAAAACACATTTTATGGTTTTTATCCTTTTATATTAAAAACGTCCATGAAACAATAATGTGCTAATAAAGCACATATTCGCCCACTAAACCAACGCTTTTTAAATAAGCACATATTCGTTCACTAAATCTCACTTAACACTATATAATAAGTAGAATAAGAAACACAGACACCTAAAGCCCACTTTTGTATATATATATTTATTAATTGTAATGTATAAAAACACTCATTTTCTTAACTATTAACAAAAAACACATTAGAAATATTACATGCACATTAACCACTTATGGAAACTTTATCCCAGCCACAGAAGGAATTATTATTAATCACGCAGGCATCTTCACAGAGTACACAGATTTATTTGGTTCATCACCTATTACCTCACTCTTTATGTAGAACACTTCACTTATTGTCTTCTAAATTATGTATTAACTTTATGTTTCACCACGATTTTACTCCTATGTATAAATTTTAGAGATCTTAACTAGTAAATGCGTCAATTCATTTAATTATTGATTTACTATGACGTGCAGAAGTAGAAAATGGAGTGCATCACACAGCACTCATCAGTTCTAATTGAACAACAGAGGACATTGCCTAAAGTAGAATGGGGATTGGCTGACATTAGTATAAATACCTGCCACGAACCTTAACCCCAAACTACGGAGCCTGAGGAAGACCAAAAGTCGAAACGCGTTGCTCTGACCACTAGGCAATTGTGACCCAGCACAGCCACCGTCAAGGAGTGGATCTGAGAGGAGGCGGCACTATATCCGGACGCGGAGCAAGTTAGCTACGCTCCACGAGACCCACGAGCAAATTTCTTTCAGACGGCTGGCTTTTTCTTTCTATGCATTTTTTCTATTGTTTTTAAATATGTTCCGTTTTTAGAGTGTTCTTTAATAAATTTTGTTGTAGCCCACGAAAATCGCGATAGTGTTCAATTTTACATCTACACCAGGGAGGGGTTTTCTACCTACACTGGCACTTGGAGATCAATACTATCAGTATCACAAAGAAGTCAAAGATACCCTGATGTGCATTTACTCACACAAGGCCGTGTGAGTATCATTTTGAATTTGATTCTTATATACCTATATATTAGACCACCATTACCCTTACAGGGCACCAGATTTAAAGACACCAAAAGAGAAAAAGATACCTTCCCCTAGGACTACACTCACACTTGCCCGTGTGAGTGCCTGCAGCATTTTGCTGTTTTGACGTATCTGCTCGTGCTCTTCTAGTGGGTAGCCACTGATTTATGTTGACGTTTCCCCACTAACAATTGTTTTCCTATTTGTTCACACCGAGGGGGATTACCACACTGGAAGCTGAAGACCACCGAGGAAAATCAGGAAGAAGAGCAAGAACCGGAAAAGAAGAAAAAGGGGACTGTCAAGATAAAGATACCTTGATGAGCATTCACTCACACAAGGCCGTGTGAGTATCATTTTTTATATTTATCATTACATACCAGACCCCTAATACATCTATAGATCACTACGTGCTAAGATCAACTTTGGATAAAAAGATACCTTCCCCTAGGATTGTACTCACACTAGCCCGTGTGAGTACTGGCAGTATTTACTGCCTTATAAATATAAATATATATATATATCATTGGATTTTATCAACACTACCTGTATCACCCTCTAAAACATTGTTTTAATCTATTGATTCCGAGGGAGACATCCTCATTGTAAGCCGAGGACCGCTGAAGATATCCAGAAAGAAAACCAAGTCCTGAAAAGAAGAAGGCAACCGACCGAGGGAACACCAAGACAAGTAAACCTTGCTGTGAGAGCATTTACACAAGGCCGTGTAAGTCATAAAACAATAAGAAAAAGAGTCCTTGCCCCGAAGAGCTTACAATCTAAGTGATAAGTGGAGAGAACTTACAGAGACAGTAGGAGTATGTTCTTTTAAGTGCGTCTGCAAGGGACAAGGTCAGTGCATATGAGATGTATATGTAGCAGGGTTCCCCCTGGGCTCCTCGTTACCTCCGCTGGTTGCGGTGGCTGGCGCGGGTGCCGCCGTAGTCAGCAACAGACCCGCTGGCTAGCTGAAAAGGTGGGGGCCAGTTGCAGGGAGCGCTATGGTGCTCCAGAGGCTCTGCGGCGCATCCAAATAGCGGGGGCCGCCATTTTGGTTATTTGCGCATGCGCAACAGGAATCCATAGTCCGGCGGCCATGTTGGGGTTGCCGCGAGAGTCACACATGCACAGGAGATAGCGCGCGAAGCAGCAACCAATAGGAAGAGGCTCCGAGCAGGGACTACATATCCCATGAGCCTCGGGGGCGATCACATGCAGCCAGGCAGCCCTGCTGATAGGATATAGTGTTTAGACTTAGACCACGCTAGTCAGTCGGAGCTGGGAGAGCATTAGGGTAGGGGGTGCATGTGTAGGGAGCAAGTGACTCCTGCACTAGGCCAGAGATCCCCCCCTTAGGCCCCAGCTAGGCCTCGACTCCCCTCGGCTTGTGGTTGCTGCAGGGACCGGCCCATAGGATAGGTACATGGCCCTGTAGAACAAGCAGAAGTGAGGGTCAGGAAGCGTTTACATCCTGGCCCTTGATGGTCAGACTGGATCAACCTGCATCAGAAGAAAGAAACATTCCAAAGGTGGATCACTCCACGCGGGAGCCACTCACTGTAGAGGCGGAAGCGTCGTGGATCGCCCCTCTGGATCCATGGACCCCAAGTACAGCCTCTGCTCGCCCGGGTGTGGACACACCCGGAAGGCACCTTCCTCACAACACGTGCACCAACCAACAACTCAAATTAGTGGGCAGCGCTGTCTCACACTTGGGTGGGTGTTGGACTCTCTGGGACACAGTGTTGGGGAATATGGTGTGGGGTTATGGCCCTGCGAGGCCTAGTGTTACAGGGTGACACTACTGTTATGGTTGTGATACATATAGTAAACTGTTTTTACCTATAATCTTGAGTATTGGTTACTGCATGTGGGCCCTGTGTCAGGGGTTATTCTACACTTAGAATCCTTCCCCGGTTGGAGGCGCTTCAAGCTTTGTTCCAGGATACACCCAAGGCTCCCAGCAGAGGAGGCTCAGACCTCCTGTGAGCCTGACAGGTACTGCACCATACCTGTAAAATATGTGTAGTTCTCCCAGAAAGGTCCCTAGATGAGATATGGGGGGGGAGGGGGGTGGATACATGTGTTACATATAGTATCAGCCAGCGGAGCTACCCATATGCTTGTTAAAGAAGCGTGTTTTAAGAATGTAGAAATAAGACAGAGAACAGAATTGGGAGAAATATCCCCAGAAGCAAGGAGGAGAAGCATGGAAAGAAAGCGTATGTGTGACGATGATTTGATGGGGTGAGTCGTAGTGCATGGTTTATTGCAGAGTGATGTTATTAGGCGCAGATAGGACAAGGAGCTTATATGAACTGACGAGAGGAGAATGAGGGAGAGATAGAGATATATAAATGGAGTATGAAATATAATGAGGATGGCAGAAAGCAAAGTGTAGTTTTAAAAGAAGTGGGGTTAGAGCAAATATAAATAGTAGGGGAGGCATGGCAGTGATAATAATGCAAGTTCAGTGGTGATCCTGTGGCTGATGGCATATTGCTCCGGGTTGGGGAGCAAGCGTGGAATCAGCGGATTAGTGTGGATTCAATATGTGGCATGGATTTGGGGCATAATGTACAGAGCTTTTGTGGATTTTGATGGGGAGCATGGATTTTGGTAAAGCGCTCTAGAGGCGAGAAACGCATCAGAGGATTCACTTGTGATTTTAACTTTTTGGCTATTATGCCGCAATAAAGGATTTTTTAGTGACACATGCCTCCAGCCCTTCTCTACAAGCTGTGCGCATCCCTTTTTCCCTTTTTTCATGGATTTTGGGTATGTTGTACGGAGTTTGCTCGGATTTTGGTGGGGAACTGTAGATTTTGACATGGTCGTGGATTTTGGGGTATAATTTGTGGGAATTTAGCGAAAGGGAGGATTTGTCAGGGGAAACTTTCACGAATGGACATGTATCCCCGGTTAAATCCATGCAGATTGGATTCAAGGGCGGATTTCTGGATTCAAATTCTCATGGATTGGGTTGCAAATGCAAATTTCATGTAAAATCCATGCGGATTGGACACAATGGTTGATTTCGAGGGGAAAATCAGTGCACGTTATATGCAAGTTCGGATTCGGTACAAAATCTGCACGGATAGAGACTTAATCAAATCTGGCAATGGATTTTCGCACCACGGAACGGATTGTGGAGGAAAAAGATAGGGAAATGGATTTTTATGTTTTTACCCATCTTTAGTGGCAGGGCGGACTCCAGCTGCGGAGGCCTGGGATGCCAGGACCTGGACTGGCGAGAGCAAAAACAGGATGCCCCATGAGGAGATGGAGTGGGGTTGTGGCTGCATGCAGCAACCCTACCCCAGCATGGGACATTTCAAGGGGCAGGCCGGAGCTGTGGCCACCCAAGGCAGCAGGGAGTGGTGGAGCAGGAACCGCAGCAGGGAACGGCTAGGACTAGGATTCAACAGGGCAGGAGAGGATCCCTCCTCTGTGGGTACAGAGTGAGATGGTGGTGCAGAAAATAATGTGACCAGCCGCAGAGCAACGGGTGGCTGGTAAGTCACTCCAATACAGGGAGGGCACTGGGGGGGGGGGGAAGCTAGAAGGGGACAGGGTAGTTTTAGGATGGTTACACAGGATGGGCAGAGAGGGATGGATACAAGTACTGGGGAATCAGGGGAGAAGGTGGGGAGAAGGGGAGGAGGATAGTGTGGGAGAGGTATTCGCTTCCCCTCCCTGTCACAGGGGGTCAGTGCAGAATGGACTTCAGGAAGTGAGGGGTGTTGACAGGGTGCAATATGTTCAAAAGGGGGGCCAGGGGTGGGGTTGGGGTTGGGGTAGATGTAGTAGTACCTGTGCAAGGGAAAGGGGCCGAGGAGATGTTCAGAGCCTTTGGGGAGTTCTTCTTACAATGGCCGTAGAAACGAGCAAGGACAGTGGGGTCAAGGTAAGTGGGGGGGGGGGGTTCAATAGGTGGCAGGGGTTTGGGTGGAAGAGGGAGGTAACATTGGGAGCAGGGCTTAGGGGAGTCCCAGAGGGTGTGGCACCTCCGCGGGCTCCTTCAGAAGTTGTAGGAACCCCAGTGGTAGCAGGGGTAGCAGGTGGGGTGGCTAGTGTGGCAGCTGGGGTGACAGAGGGGTGAGAGTAGTGGGGGTGGCTGTAGTGGTGGCACCAGTGGGGGAACCCAGAGAAGGGGTTGTGACAGCGGAAAACAAGAGAAAGGAAGAAGGGGTGCAGGATTCTAGTTTTAAGGACACTAACCTTTGCGCATAAGTATTATGGGATCCTGGGGTGGTGGAAGTACGATAGGGACTTCAGGCAGAAAAGGCGATTAAGAAATAGTTGCGGTGGGAGGTGAAAGATATGTACATGTGGATGGCCAAAATTATGCCACATTAACTAACTCATCTGTGTTTGGGGCCAGCAGCTCGCGGAAAGCTGGGCAGTCATCCAGTATAAGAAGGGGGGTGCTTGCTGGCAGTTTAATGAGGGCCAGTATAAGTGGTGTACAGGCTGTCATTTTAAATATGAGTGCATCGGCTGTGGGGATAGCCACGCCATGTCCAGGGCTTTAAAAGGACAAGGGTTGATTTAAGAATGGGGTAAAGAGCAATGACACTCGTGAAAGTCGATAAGATGGCACTGTGGCTCTGCCGAATAGAAAGGCAGCGGAACTATTAGAGACTGGGTTAAGAAGTGGGTTTTGTATCCCTTTTAAGGAGATGAAGGCTCTCCTCCATAGAAGGAATTTGAAATCACTCGGGGGTAGTGCGAGCGAAAACAGAAAAGAAGGTGAGGGGTGGGGGGCAGAATGACAAGACCGCTTTCAATACCCTGTTATCGGTATTTAGAGTTTCTCCATTGAGGGTGATCCCAAAAAAGGAGCCGGGTTCCTTCCATCTCATACATCACCTTTCATACACGAGGGGTTGTCGATGAATGATGGGATTGACAAAGAATTGTGTAGCGTGCAGTATGCATCTTTTGACAGGACCAGGGATCTGGTAAGGGAGGCAGGACCGGGGGCGTGTATGGCAAAGGCTGACATAGATTCGGCATTCCATCTACTGCCTGTGCACCCAGAATGCTTCCACTTGCTGGGATGCAGGCTGGGGGAGGAATTCTTTGTAGATTTATGTGTCCCAATGGGGTGATCGATATCATGTTTTTTTTTTAGACTGTGGCCATAGTTGGGGGTATCCAGCACTAATTGGACAACTTTTTATTCATAGGAAGAGATGGTTCTAATGTGTGCGTGAGGTTACTGTGGGAATTTCAGGAACTCATGGTACGTTTCGGTGTTCCTTTGGCTAAGAAGAAGACACAGGGCCTAGCGGTATGCATCAGCTTTCTGTGGATTTAAATTGGCCTTCTGTGGATTTAAATTGATACGGTAAAGGTGGAATTAAGGGCTTTTGTGAGGGAGTTTATGGGGCTCAAGAAAACCACACTGAGGTGGTTCTAGTCCCTGATGGTCCATGTCAACTTCCCAACTTGGATCTTACAATGTTAAAGGTCTTTGGGAGGCGATTTGCATTTGCAATGTCAGGGGTAACAATCGCTGCACCACTATATCAGGGTTTCAAAGCAAGTGAAGCGGGACCTGCAAGAGTGGGACACCTTCCTAGGGCGGTATGTTGGGCGTACACTGGTTTTGCAAGTAGTAGTAGAGAGTGGACAGATAGAGCTATTTACAGATGCGGCTGGATCCATAGATTTTGGGGCATTTTTTAGGACCAATGGTGCGCTGACCGATGCCTGGAAGAGTGGGGGTAGCAGACGTTTATGGGGGAACTTAACATTCTTGGAGCTCTTTCTGCTGGTGGTGGCTGTGGAGCTATGGGGATGGAGCTGGCCAATAGGGAGGTCATCTTCTGGATGGACAACATGGGCATGGTGGCGGCCTTGAATGCTCTATCAGCAACATCTCCGGTGGTGGTCTGGCTACTGAGGTTGCTGGTCCTACGGTGCCTGGATCATAATATATGGTTCAAAGCTAAGCACGTACCATGTTTGGATAACAAGATGCCTTTTCTCGTTTTCAGTTCACAGTATTCCAGGAGTTGGTACCGGGAGCGGCTACGATGGGGGAACCATGCCTGCAGCCGTTGTGGCAGGAAGAAGTTCGGGACTGATGGAACTTGTTAGGGCTTCCGTAGCCCCAGGTATGTGCTCAGCATACACCAGGGCTTAGGAAGAATGGCAGGCTTGTTAAGTGCAGATGTGAAAGAACAAAAGGCCTTAAGGCATAATGATAGAGCAAACCAAGGATCAGATGTTAAGGTTCCTGGTAAAGATACAGGAATTGGGAGACTGGGACTTTACTAAGGGTTTCGTAATATGCAGGGTAGTGGCAGGTTGGAAGAGAGGGGATAAATCCATGGATGATAGGGCCCCGATTTCGGCAGCAATGCTGGAAAAAATGGTAGGGGCGACACGTGATGTCTAATTATGTAGTGCAGCTATTTGGCGTATCTTTTTGCCTGGACTTCTTTGGGGTTATGGGTATTAGCAAAATAGTGAGCACCTCAAAGAAAGGCAAGGGGGGGGGATGTTGCAAAGAGCAAGTGGAGTGGGATGCAGGGTCTGTGAGGTTTAGAATCAGGAGATATAAAATGGATCAGGCAGAAAAATGAAAATGGGTTCACCTAGGGGGGGGGGGTGGTTAGATGGCAGTATGATCTGTCCTGTAAGACGGGTGAGGGAGTACGATCAGTGTAGACCCCAGGGTGGTGCTCATTCCTTTCTGAAACATGAGGATGGGACAGTGGTGTCCTGTTTCCAGTAAAGAAGAGTTCTGAAAAAGTGTGCAGAACTTGCGGGTTTAGGGGACTTGATATTTAAGACCCATTCCTTTAGAACTGGGGCGGCAGTTATTAAAAAGTTGGGTAGGTGGTCATCGGGACATTTTAAGGGTAGGGTGACCAGATTTACAAAAGTAAAAACTGGGACACATTAAAAAATATATATTTATAAAACAAATGACATCACCAACTGCGCCCCTTCTCCTTTATCTCTCTCCCCCTTCTCTCACACACACCCCATTCTCTCTCCCCCTATCCTCTCTCCCCTCCATTATCATCCCCCCATCCCTCCACTTTCGTTCCTCCCCATCCCTCCTCTTTTGTTCCCCCATCCCTTCCTTCTCGTTCTCCACCCCCATTCCTATATTTTTGTTCTCCCCCATCCCTACATTCTCGTTCTCCCCCTCATCCCTACATTCTTATTCCCCCCCCCCATCCCTGCATTCTCATTCCACCCTTCCCATTCTGTCTCTCTCTCCATTCTCTGTCTCTCTCTCCCCATTCTCTGTTTCTCTTTCTCCCCATTCTCTGTCTCTCCCCATTCTCTGTGTGTCTCTCTCTCCATTTTCTGTTTCTCTCTTTCCCCATTCCCTGTGTCTCTCCCCATTCTCTGTGTCTCTCCCCATTCTCGGTGTCTGTCCCCATTCTCTGTCTCTCTCTCCATTCTCTGTGTCTTTCTCTACATTCTCTGTGCCTCTCTCCCCCATTCTCTGTGTGTCTCTCTCTCTCCCCAATTCTCTGTCTCTCTCTCTCCCCCATTCTCTGTATCTCTCTCTCTCTCCCACCAATTCTCTGTATCTCTCTCTCCCATTCCCTGTGTCTCTCTCCCCCATTATCTGTGTTTCTCTCCCCCATTCTCTGTTTCTCTCCCCCATTCTCTGTCTCTCTTCCCCATTCTCTGTGTCCCTTTCTCACCCCAATTCTGTCTCTCTCCCATGCCATGCTGTGTCTGTCTCTCGCAATGCTGTGTCTGTCTCCCCATGCCATGCTGTGTCTGTATCTTTCTCCCCATGCCATGCTGTGTCTCTCTCCCCAAGGAGGGGAGTGGTGTGGGCATGTTCATTCTTCACCCTACCTTTCAATGTGGAGCATGGGGGGGGGGGGAGGGGGCGAGGCATCTTGGGCCCAGGCAGCAGACACTGACTCACTTCTGAGTCTTACTGCTGGGGCTCTGATGACTCTAAACCCGCCCCCACCCTCTGCAGCTGCAGCTCAGACTCGGCCTCCGCTCTCTTCTCTGCTCTCTGCTGGCCCCCTGCTCTGATGGCCACAACCGGGACAGTAAAAAAAAACGGAACATTTTAAAGAATATTGGGCAGCCGGGACAGACATTAAAAAAACGGGACTGTCCGGGCTAAACCGGGACATCTGGTCATCCTATTTAATAGTTATGTTAGACCCTGGGAAAACTGTTCAAAGATTTCAGTGTTTAATTTTGTTGTTTGTTTTTGTCCAGGTCAAGCACCTGTGGAAGTCTGGCTGTGCAGGGATTCCTATGTTAACTGGACAGGAAAGCGAGCTGAGCAAAGGCCAGAGGGATGGCAGTTTGTGATAAGGGCAGACTTGGCCAAGATATTTTGGGTGGGTAGTAGATGTGTTGGGACCAACTGCTGCCCGAGTTATTGCATAGGGAAAGGGGGCCCTTCCTGATATAGTTTTGCAGCATATGGGGGTAAATGATTTGGCATCAGTCCAATTTAATGAGAAGCATGCGGCAGGAGATGGGCAGATAGTAACAAAATTTAATCAGGTGATAATAATCTGGTTAGAAGTATCTACAGTATTAGGTAGTGCTGGCGTGGGCCTATGGCTATGGCGGCATTCGTGCTAGATTTAGGGGGAATTACATGAGAACCTTCGAAGGGTGCCTAAAAGGTCTGTTTCGAGAGGATACGGTCAATTTATCAGATATCGGGAACGATATCCTAATTTTAGCATGGCAAGGCGTGCACGAAAAGGCAGTGAGGCTAGTTGTGGATCACAAGGCCAGTTTAAGGCATTTTAATTGACCTTGCTGGTAGAGGGAGTAATGTTACTCTGGGAAGGGGACTCAGTCAGTATTGGCTCCTGGAGAGAGGACACAGACTTCAGAATTATTTTAAATGCGGAAGGCGGTACAATTTCAGGCTGCTGCAGCCGGAATGGTGGAGACAATCTGGCTGGGTCCCTAGTTGGGGAAAAATATGAGATATTTATCTATTGTAATAAATAAAGCTGTGGTAATTTATTTCTCCCAAGAAGTTGTATGGTGTGTTTATTAGGAATGAGAGGGGTCCAGCTTGAGGCATGGTAAGTCAAGAAAGCCCTGGACTTGTAAGGAAGGGGTGGCATGATTTAAGGCCGAGGGACCCCTACCTTAAGGTGCTGTGATGTCAGTAAAGGGTTAAGGAAGGGGTATATAGGGCAGGGGGGGGATCCTAGGTTCCTGTTTTAGGATCTACTGGATCGAAGTCCCAGCCACCACCCCGTTTTTAAGCTTGAGGGATATCATCATTGGAAGAAAAGATCAGGATTCTGCTTTGTTTTGTCACAGCTTGGGGTATGTGTTGGCCGGAATAATGTTACTCTGGGAGGACTCAGTCAGTATTGGCTCCTAGAGGGAGGTCGCAAACCTCGGAAGAATTTTAATTGGGGAAAGCAGTGCCATTCCAGACTAGGCTTCATGGGTGTGGTAGTGACCTTCCGATGGGGGCTCTTTGTATTCAGACCAAGGTACTGAATGGCTAGAGGAGCACGAGCTGAGGGTAACCCTCGAGCCCTGGTAGATGTGAGCGGAGCAATCTGGCTGGGTCCCTAGTTAGGGATAAATATGAGATATTTATCTGTTGTAATAAATAAAGCTGTGGCCATATATTGCTCCCAAGAAGTTCTGTGGTTTGTTTATTGGAATGAGAGAGGGGGCCAGCTCCAGGCATGGGTAAGTCACGCCTGTCCCTCCCTGTTGGTGGCCCTGTACATATCCGGATGTACAATACATAAACTGCATCATTTACTTTTAACAACGCAGTCACCTCTATGTAAAAGAATGAAATTCAGTCACAATCACTTACACAGATATTCACACTCACTTACAGATAGGCAGGGAGTGTACACAGCATAATGACAAATGAGCATACACTCACTCATAGACAATTGGGCCAACAACAGCAAGACAGTCACTCAAAATCACTCCGGAAAAATCACTTTAAAGTTGCTTTCTCAGAAACCTCCAATCCCTGTGGCTCAATATACTTATGTACTCAGGGAAAGTGGCTGTGGATGGAATTCGCAGCATTCACAAGCCCAGCAAGATTGTTCATTGATTTTTGAAACAACTTCAATCTCAAAGCGCTGGAGATTTTTTTCACTATTTCAAGCATTTTCCCCAATCCTGATGTATGCCAATGATAATTTTGTCTTCACCACTGCATATATCATTTTTTATTTAATTAAGTAAAATAACATACATTGGTGTCTATGATTATATATACGTACGAGCTGGGAAAAAGTTAGCAATAAAATATAGTGGAAATTAAGAAAATATAACAATAATCAAGATGTAAATACTCTTTCTAGAAATATTTTTGAGTAAATGGGATACATTGCATATAGCACAGGCATTTTTGTTTCCTTTTTAATCATGTAATAATGCCTAATATAGCTCGTATTTATTGCAAGCTACAGTATTACCAATATAACGACCATTTAATAAATAAATTAAAAATAGATCAATTCCATCTTCCAGTCACACTCATGCATCCTTTTAAGGGAAACAATTGTGGATTTCCCCCTGAACAAAATACATATATACAACACACATACAATAATACTAACCATTAGTAGCTGTACTAGCCACACTTCAATCTTTACCAACTATGATTAACGTTACACTTTCGCTGTACAGTTTTTCTGAATATTTAAGCTGATGATGAATGAGTACTGAGGAATAAATTGCAAAGCAATTCATCAAGAATAGAAAGTTTGAAGACTTGAGAGCTATTATCACTGTATGTTTATTGCAGGCCATGCAAGATGCTGACAAACTTTGCGAGAGAGTATTTCATTATGAGATTTATATGATCACAAAATAAAAGCTGATAATCCATCAAGATAATATTGAACTTTCTCTTTTATGGTCAAATTTTGAACTATAACTTTCCAAAAGGTTTCACTATACATGGTATCCAGTATATTAATGACTATAATTATTTCATGTTTCTGTTAGTATTTTCGTTCTGTAAATTGTACCAATATATTCCCCTGCACAATCTACAGTATGACAACCAGTGAAAAGCAAATACCTGGAAAACTAATAGGACAATATCAGATACAATAGGTATAATACAGTATGGCCACGATTCACTACAAATGAGAGCAGGGTATAATTTCTCTCCAGAAGGACATGGAGAGACTGGTAAATTGGACGGGTAAATGGTAGATGAGGTTTAATACAGATAAATGTAAAGTTATGCAATTGGAAAACAAGAATAAACAGATGACTTAAAAATTAAATTGGGAAATAAGGTGAATCCTTGATGGTGATGAATGTAGGAGTGCTTGTAGAAAGCAGGCTTTGCAATAGTGCTGAATGTCGTGCTGTAGCTGCAAAAGCAAATAAGTTCTTATCTTATATTAAACGAGTTATGGATATAAGGGAAGTAGACATAATTATGCATTAGTTAATCCTCACCTTGAATATGGAGTACTGTTTGGGGCACCACTCCATAAAAAAGACCTTATAGAACTAGAAAAAGTGCAGAGAAGAGCCACCAAATTAATAAAGGGGAAGGAAAATGTGACATATGGAGAAGCTATCTAATTTAGATTTGCTTACATTAGAAAAGAGCCGTCTCTAAGAGGGGATATGATAACAATGTACAAATATATTCGGGGACAGTACAAAGAGCTTTCAAAAGAACTATTCATCCCACGGGCAGTACAAAGGACACTGGGTCATCCCTTTAGGTTGGAGGAAAGGAGATTTCACAAGCAACAAAGGAAAGGGTTCTTTACAGTAAGGGCAGTTAAAATGTGGAATTGATTATCCATAGAGACTGTGATGGCAGATGCAATAGATATCTTCAAGAAAAAGGTTGGACATCTTTTTAGAAAGGAAAGGTAAACAGGGATATACCAAATAAGTAAACATGGGAAGGATGTTGATCCAAGGAGAAATCTGATTATCATTATTTGGAGTTAGGAAACAATTTATTTTTCCACTTATGAGACATAATTGTATGATATTTCACTGGGATTTTTTGTTTGCCTTCCTCTGGATCAAAATATTGAAAGTACGGATATTGGATAAAGTATCTGTCATCTAAATTTAGTATAGGTTGAAATTGATGTTAATACATATTTTTTCAACCTCATCTACTATGTAAATATGCACAGTAACTATGTAACTATGTAACTGTGTAACTAAGGGGCAATGCGAACTTGTGTACTGCCAATCTGGTATACTGCCATTGACTTCAATCCCATCCTGAGATCTTGCTTGTGTACTGTAGTTTACAGTCCAAACATCTCATCAGGGACAACCGACCACACCAGCTTTTAGGATTATCAATTGAATGCAATATTCATTAGCAATCCAAAAAAACACATGACTCAGGGACCTGAGGAGAGGGTTGAGAACCACTGATCAAGAGGGAAGAAGAAAACCGTAACTGAAAAGAATTAAGAGAAACTGTACAGACACCAATTTATATGAAGAACAGTCTAAAATCGTAATAAAAAAAGATTTGCAGACAGAAAATATGTGAAAAAACTATCGAACAAGCCTGGAGAAAAACGAATCTTCTAAATAGAAGTTTTGTTAATCCTAAAGATTTTGAAAAAATTGAGTCAGAATCGAGAGAGGATTTTAATATAGCTTTAATTACACAATATAACAGGGAGGCTCCAAGAATTAAAAGTATAATGGCCAAACATTGCTCTATCATTAAAAGTGACCCTGTATTAAGCTGCGCTGATACTGCCGGCGACGGTGACGCGACGTCAGGCTACGGTCGCTGGAAAAATCAAATTGAGATGACCAAGCCGTCGCATCGTGCTTATTATAATCGCACGCAACGGCGACAATGCATTTGTTTTGACCCGACATTGCGTCTCTGTTGCCGGCACTATAAGCGCAGCCTTAGGAAACGAGATCTCTGAATGTCCAAATATCATTTCTAAGAGCGCTCAAAATCTTAAGAGAAAATTGGCCCCCAGTACTTTTAAGACTTCCAAAGATATTTAAAAAACAGGGCTTAACAAACCTAAAGGTTTTCATGGGTGCACAAGATGCAAAGCCTGTAACTTCTGCTCAAAGGAAACATTTTCTTTTAAGTCAAAGATGTCTGGAGGGAATTTTGTGATAGAACGATTCATGAAATGTAACATGGATCACATAATTTATATTCTTGCATGCCTATGTGGGCTACAGTACGTGGGAGGGACTACAATAACATTGAAAGTACGAATTTTAGAGCATATAGAGAACATTGAAAGGTAGGTGAACACATATAGTGTTTCTAGACATTTTGGTTCACACCATGGGTCTGATCCTCCAAGGTTTAACTTTCAGCGGCATTAAATGTGTCACGTCCCATTGAAGAGGGGGTGACAGGATCTAGGGCTTGGCTAGAAGAGAGACCATCTGGATACACAGACTCAAGTTTATGGTTCAAGCAGGTCTCAATGTTGCTGTAGAATCTACAGTGTAGATATTGGAGCCTTCCTGATTCCCCAATCCACCTTTCTATTTCTTTATTTCACATATGAGATAGATTTAGCATTAAAGTTTTTTATTATGTATTCTAATTATGTTTATCCTTTTCCTCTTTCTTGTGCCATACATTTCTCTCTTTTTTTTTTTTTTTTTATCATTGAGTACCTGTATTTTTTGGCTATTCATTTAGCTGTTTTTATTAAATATTCTATTTTATTATTTATTATTTATTTTTTCCCACTTCTTTTTTATTAATCATACATCCATCTTAGTTAATATATAGCAATTTGTCATAGTTACATCTTCTCGTATACATATTGTCATATTGACATAACATCTATGATGGCTTGTGGTTGTGGGTATAGGTTTTCCCATGCAGTACATTTATCCATTGTATCACGTAAATATGTGGTAATTTTCCAATTTACATAATCATCCACATTTTATTTCATATTGCGGGGAGTTCTGGGGCTGACTGCTTCCAGTTGGCTGCTTTTCTACATCTTGTGGCCAAAAATAATTGTGTGATGAGTTTACCTTGGAATTTGGATATTCCTGGAATTGGTCTGTTTAATAATGCTGTCCAGGGATCTGGTTTGAGGTGCAGCCATAGCAGTCAATTTTATAATATTGTAAATTTGAGTCCAGAGATCTTTAATTTCCCACAAAAGCAATAGAATAAGAGGAGTATCCTCTATGCAATGCTCACAGGGAATGTCCATGTATGAACCATACAGTATATATCCTTATATCATGATTGTCCTTCCAAATGAAACAGCATACTTTAGCTTAGACCTCCATACCCCACAATGTCCGCAATCGGTAATGTCACTATGAGACCCTTAATAGCCATTCTGTGTGGACTCCCAGTAGCCTTAAATAGGTATATCTTGTATGGGTGTCACAGGCTATAGGTACAATGAATAAAGTGAACAGCAAAAATGGAGTTTACTCACATAGATGATTTGCTGGAGGTCCAGGTGCTGTCGGCGTGCTCTTACCGAAGGAGTTCAGCATACAAGAGGTCATGGATGGCGGTGCAACTGCCTTGAAAAAAACATTGGACCGAAACTTGCAAAGTACTGGGCACAAAAGTTTATTGGCATATAAAAAACAGCACAAAAAGCACTCTTACGTTTTTCGCGTGTCTCCCACGCTTTATCAAAGAGTATAGTACACAAAACCAATCGACTAGTTTAAATACCCACAGTTCCTTCCTTCAACAATGACGTATCGGCGCTCTCAACCAATGAGAGTCAGCATAAAATGTTATACCTTGTACATTGTTCCTGTATTGTGTGTGTGTGTGTGTGTGTGTGTGTGTGTGTGTGTGTGTGTGTGTGTGTGTGTGTGTGTGTGTGTGTGTGTGTGTGTGTGTGTGTGTGTGTGTGTGTGTGTGTGTGTGTGTGTGTGTGTAAAATACCCAGGCTCCAGACTTCTCCATTTAGTATCACTCTACCAGCAATTAATTGGTTAATATCTGCTTTTAATCACCAGCGTGAATATACGGGAGATTCATAAGGATCTCCTAGCCGATACGTCATAGAGGAGGCAGGATCATTTGCTTCCCTGTGTGGCGCGCTTGTTTGTAAAGACCAGCTGTCATTGAGGTAATGAAATCGAACGTCCGTGAGAAGGGGCGTGCTGACTCTCATTGGTTGAGAGCGCCGATACGTCATTGTTGAAGGAAGGAACTGTGGGTATTTAAACTAGTCGATTGGTTTTGTGTACTATACTCTTTGATAAAGCGTGGGAGACCAAGCAAAACGTGTAAGAGTGCTTTTTGTGCTTTTTTTATGTGCCAATAAACTTTTGTACCCAGTACTTTGCAAGTTTCGGTCCAACGTTTTTTCCAAGGCAGTTGCACCGCCATCCACGACCTCTTGTATGCTGAATTTCCCACACAAGACAGGGGTGCCCAATGCTACATCCAATTGACAAAACATATATGGTAATAAGTATAAAGTTTAAATAATAATAATAATAATTACTTGGTTATTTAGTTAAACCCTTCGGCCAAAGCGTCGTAAGCCTGCATACTAAACGTCAAGGTATAACCAAAAATGCAGGTCCTACACTACACTGTGAACCCTTCACTTTACCTCTGTATGAGGGGAAAGAACCATAGTAGGTCCTGTTCTTGCAGCAAAGTGAAAAGACTTCCCAAGTTAAAAAGGTGAGGAGAAGTGAGCTCTATTATTTCCATACATTTCCACCAGGTATGTAGCATATATCCTGTCTCTCCGCATCCTTTGAAGAACAGCAGGGAGGATGTTGGGTGCATTTTATTTAGTCTTTCTGTTGTATATTATTAGCAAGAGTAGATTGTAGCTATTTTCCTTAATGAATGTGCTCAGAGATACCTTCATTATAGATTCCCAAATCTCTCCCCAGGCCTCCCATTCCAAAACTTCACTCAGCTCCTAATCCCATTATCTCATATATATTAACTTGTTATCCTGTTGACAGGAAGGTTTGATACTGATTATGTCAAGAAGATATACGGTGATGTGCTCTCGATGCGAAACGATTGGCAGCCAACCCATAGAACCCGCAGACCACTTCCTCACATACACTTCGATGACTCTGCTGTTGCTATCCCGAAAATCTTCAGCCGTCTTCTCCACCCCCATCTTCTCCGGTTCCATCCGACGACGCCGCCGGGTCACTTGCTCCTTTGCTCTTAGACGACTCTGCTTCTCGCCCGGAAATCCAAAGGTCAATTTCTCCATTCCTCTTCGACGACGCTGCCGCTTCTCCTCTACCGGGTATCCACAGGTCACCTCCTCCACTCTTCCTCGATGTCGATGCCGCTTCTGTCCATGGAACCCCCATCTCATCCTCCGTTGCACCCATCCCCCCAGATGACCAGACGCCATGCACAAGAAGCAGCTCGTTAGACCGGATGCTGAATGGCGTAACTGTGGATCTCCCCAGGAATTCTATTGTGCTAGCAAAGATAGATTTGCTTCTGGAGACAATGCTAAATGTGGAGCAACGGATGCTACAAATGGATCAACGGATGGATCGACGGATGGAGAAGATAGAGGCTGACATAGCGGGCATACATTATTTGCTCAGTGCTAATGCCCCTGTTTCCCCGACGCCGGAGCAGGGGGGTGACATGGATGTGATGAATGGGACCTTCGACCCCCTTCCATCATCAAGCGCACCCCCTCCACCAGAAGATGTAGTGTACATGTATGCCGTTGAGGAGGACATGACAACCCCGTCAAGACCACGCCAGGAGACAACACGGCGACAAAGACCGGAGGAAAGCTTCCTACCAGACAACCTACCATCGCCCGTCGCCTCAAGCACACCCGCTCCCAAAAGACCTACATTCGCTCGCATCGATACGGTGCCCGACATCACCCTGTGCGATCTGCCACTGAAGCTCAGGGAGACGTATAGGGTGAAGAGTGCTGGTGAACCCCACAAGTATGCCTTGTTCATTTTTAAGCACCATGTTCCCTACTCTTTGTACTGCAACTGGGCCTTCAAAGTGAATTACGATGGGAATCGCGTACAAAAGGCGCTTCTTGTCAATTTAAGGAAAAACATTCTGGATGAAATGCGGCGCTTTTATCCAATTACAGATCCTGTAATGAAAGGCGTTCGAGACTGCATTAATGGCGTTTTGCGCCATGCAAGGAATCGGCCATGGATGGACAATGTGGAGGACTTTCTGTAAGACCATACTGTACTGTTGTGCTGAACTGTACTGTACATGTTTTGACCTGCTGTACTTAAACAAACGAGATGTTGTTGTGTGTTTTTTTACACAGGACATGCACAATTCCAGTCCCTGGGGGCCGCAACCAGGCACGGTTTTCAAGGTTGTCCTGAAAACCTGCCCTGTTTGCTGCCCTCGAGGACTGTACTGTACTGGTGCAGGTCTGACTGACAGTGTTGCGCACCATCCCACTGTACTGTACTGTACTGTAAACTGTGTTTCTTTAATAAAGGAGATGTTACTTAAAATGTTTCAACATTGTACAGTATTTGTAAATAAATGTTTTTGTACTTACTCCACCAATAATAGAACATGTTGATTTGTCTTACATTGTTTCCATTTGCTCCTTTGCTCCTTTAATAGTGTAACAAAATACAGTGTTTCTAGAATGTCGGGGCTTACTGCACTGTTTTTTTACTGCCAGACCGCAAAGCCGCAAGATCGGCAACATTGTCAAAAAAGAGCAATTATCGCGCAATTGGCGTGGGAACTAGGGCCTCGGTCAAGTTCACGACCAATTGGCGTGGGAACTTCTGTTCTAGGGCACCTAGAAATAAGATTCATTTTGCCCCTAGATGTTAGGAACCCTCTCACTTGACCCCAACAGGGTCCGACCAGTAATGGCGACGAGAAAGGGTCACGCCGGCGAGGAGGGTCCTATCATTGACCGTAATGGCGGAGAAAGCCGCGCTGCTTTGAAACGGCTAAGTCAGAATGAGCAGAAACCTGGAACCCATAACTCCGGTTCTGTTCAACCTAGAGGGCTCAGATTCGGTCTCCATGTAGTCCTAGTTCCGGCAGGATTGTATGGCAAATAGAGACCCTCTCGTGGCAACAGAACGGAGTCAGGGTAATGGTAAAGTTTAGGTTTCTGCCATTGACTTGCATGGCAGAAAAAAGCCACTTTTGTAATGTGCTTTTAAACTGTATTTTTGTATCTCCGGTTCTGGGGGACGTGGAAGGCTGATATTTGGCCACTATGGCAAGGGTCCTTCCGCATGAGGACCAGGAAAATTTCAACCCACTCTGACCCACAGAACGGATTATTTTATATTATATTTATATATTTATATATTAATATATTTATATTTTAAAGATATTAAAGAATGTATTGTATTTTGGGTCGAGGTCTGTAGTGGTGCAGACTGTTTTGCACACCATCCTACTGTACAGTATACAGTATGTATTGACTTGTCGTTCTTTAATAAAGGAAATATAGCGTTTTGCTTTTTTTTTTTAATTAAGAATTTGTTTTTGGTTGTGGTTGTGATCTAGCTCCCTTTTTAAATATAGGCACCACATCTGCTTTACACCAATCTTGTGGTACTGAGCCTGTGGAAATGGGGTCCTTGAATATTAAATATAATGGTTTCGCTATTACTGAGCTTAACTCCTTGAGAACTCTTGCATGTATGCCATCGGGGCCAGGTGCCTTATTTACTTTAATTTTTTCAAGTTGCTCATGAACTTCTTCCTCAGTTAACCAATTGTTCATTAATATGGAGGTTGTGGCTTCCTCCTGCGGCACTACTATTGAACTTGATTCTTCCCTGGTAAACACAGAGGCAAAGAATTTGTTTAATACAATGATTGTACACATTAGATTTTTGAAGAACACCACTGTATATGCAACAATCAGGTAGCTACCGGTGTTATAAAGGACGCCAAATGGAGCCTATCACATTGAAATTCCTGACGAAGCCCGGAGCGAAACGCGTAGAGTCATCTGCTGCTGCACATAGATGCTGCTATGATCTTACTCATTTCCCTGGCATCGGTGCTACAGAGACCGGGAGTGACGACGCTAATTAGCACTAGTCATGAGGGATGCTGTAGCAGGTCAAGCTGCGGTGAGACTATAGACACTGTACAAAGTATAAACTTTAAACCAATATATGATTTACAATTATGACTAGCCCAAGCTGCAGCAGAAGTCTCACCCTTTGTAATACCACTGCCCTTCAAAGTGCAGGTCCTCGGGGTGTCCCTCGGTGGGTGAAGTTTATTATCTTTGTTGTGGAGATTGCCTTATTGAAAAATCATTGCTGCTTTTTAGTTGACATTGTATTATTATTTGCAAAGATTGATTTGTCTAGAATAATTTTTGCTTCTATTGAAGGTTTTAAAATAAATAACTTTTGCTTTTGTGGTAAAGGTATTTGTCGCCCCCTTTTCTTAGCCTTCCGCATGCTGTCCTGCTCAAGAACTTTATAGCCTTTTTAACATTTTCAGGGAGAGAGAAACTGATTCAGTCAACAGAACCCAGGTTGTGGTTCAACAATCCCTGTTATATTCTAAAGGCCCGGGCACACCTTCTGGCAAGGCGGGCTACAATTAGAACTTAATTACTTCAAGCCAAATAGGTCTGTAGTTGCACAGAAGGGTTAAAATATTCAGCAAGAGTTATTTACTCTTGCAAAACTAATTGATATAATTGGCTGTGTATCTCCCGTTGCTTTTGTCGGTTAACTATAGGCTTGTAACAGTTAACTGATCTTGTTTACTTTTGGGATTCTTTTAAATGTTTTTAGAATAACAGAACGTCACAATGATTGCATGTATTTTCATTTGAAACGTGCCAAGAGGCTGACTGCACATTTAGATTTGTCATTAAGAGGACAAAAAAAAATCAAATATTGACAAACAAGCAAATATATATATATTATATATATATATATATACAGTATATATAGGTCTCATCAGTGTGGGGTTTATTAACTGGTATGCAAAGAAGCTAAAGGATGGACCAACCATAATACTGAGTTAAGATATGGTGAGGTTGGCCCATCCTTTAGCTTCTTTGCATACCCAGTTAATCAACCCCACACTGAAGAGACCCATTAAGGTCGAAACAGCTGTCTGTGGGTGGTTTCTGGGTATGCACCTTAACCCTGGCTGTGCTCAAAGCTGTGACCATGCAGCAAGCTTAAGCCTATAGGGAACCATGTTAAAAATGGTTTTTGAAGCAAAAAGTGGCACTGTGTGCTCATTTGCATGTAATTTCCCAGAATCCCTTGCTGCACTGGAAGTGCTGTATGCTGGGTGATAATGGGGAAAGGCGGGGTTGCAGACCTGCCTAAGACATGCAGATGAGCATACAGTTGTATTTACATTTGCATATTTGCTTTGCTGTGGAGGGTTTTTGTCACTTTTTTTACTCACCATAACTTAACTCAGTATTATATATATATATATATATATATATATATATATATATATATAGTGAAAAGTCAGTCGGCACTCCATAAGCAGAGATATTGATAGGTGCTTGTCCCATAAAATAAGTAAAAGAACGATACCGTGTAGATCCCACGAAATCAGGAGACAGCACTCAATCTTGCAGTAGAAATAGTGTATTAGAAACAAGGCACAGAAATTCCAACGTTTCGGTCTCAGAAAGCGGGACCTTCCTCCCTGAAGAAAGGACCTTCCTTTCTGGGACCGAAACGTTGACATTTCTGTGCCTTGTTTCTAATACACTATTTCTACTGCAAGATTGAGTGCTGTCTCCTGATTTCGTGGGATCTACACGGTATCGTTTTTATATATATATATATAACAGCTGTCTGTTCCCTTGCTGCAGTGGAAGTGCTGTATGCTGGGTGATAATGGGGAAAGGTGGGGTTGCAGACCTGCCTAAGACATGCAGATGAGCATACAGTTATATTTGCATATTTGCTTTCCTGTGGAGGGTTTTTGTCACTTTTTTTACTCACCATAACTTAACTCAGTATTATGGTTTAGCCTATCCCATAGCCTCTCTTGCATTCCCAGTAAAATCAACCCCACACTGATGAGACCCATCAACGTCGAAACAGCTGTCTGTGGGTGGTTTTCTGGGTATGCACCTTAACCCTGGCTGTGCTCAAAGCTATGACCATGCAGCAAGCTTAAGCCTATAGGGAACCATGTTAAAAATGGTTATTGAGGCAAAAAGTGACACTGTGTGCTCATTTGCATGTCATTTCCCAGAATCCCTTGCTGCAGTGGAAGTGCTGTATGCTGGGTGATAATGGGGAAAGGTGGGGTTGCAGACCTGCCTAAGACATGCAGATGAGCATACAGCTATATTTGCATATATATATATATATATATATATATATATATATATATATATATATATACTGTACCTTTCAAAGGCAGAATAAGGCATGACATATGGTTATTACTCATATCGTATATATATCGTTTATGATTTCAAACACTTAGAAACTGAACCTTTTACGAGGCCGCCTGTATTTACATTTTTCATTCTGAATATAAGGGGAGGATAAATAACGCAACTTTTGAAATAAAAACACTACTACAAACCACACACAGATGGTTATGGAAGTTTAAACAAACAAAAGAAGGAAGATAGGAGAGTAAACGGGAAAAACATTATCAAGGTAATTAAAACTTTGCCTCAATTCAGCAGAGAAACTGATAAAATACACTGCTAGAAGAATGCGAATAAGTGGACTAAGGCACTATTTCCATTATGGTAATTACTCAGTCTGAAGCTAGCTCTAGCCACACAGACATGCTCACAATCGCATACACACACAGCAGTGCAGTGGAACTTAACAGCTATGCTTGGCAAAGACTCATAACATTCCCTGGCACACTGTCAGGATGTCATGTTGAGCTGTTTGTACAGTAAGGTATAGAACACTGCTGCGGAGGAAATACCATCGGAAGCTCTGCTGACCTTGAATGACCTGTAGTGTTAAACTGACAACCAAGCTACCTATCCCTGAACTGTTTCCAAATCTGACTGGAGGCGCTGATGCTGGGTTAAGGCAATTAGTAGCAGTTTTGCAGTATGATAAGTACAGTAAGTTGGTAGCTCCTGTCTGCGGTAATGCAAACCTGCCAACATTACAGTATGTGATAATTCAGAGACAAGTCTTTGCTGTGTAACTACAAGACAGAACAATCGAACCCTGTTACTGCTAAGGAGTGTAGATTGTAAATTGCAATACCTTGTGCAGAGACTGCATTTCTCTTCCCTAACAGCATAGATACTTTGAGGCTCATTTATTCAAGTCTCAATGCACACACTTCCCCTTATTTCCTCCCTCTCCCAGTGCTGTATCTTTCTTCAGTTTTGTGTCAAAGACTTTGGTAAATAGGTCTCCCATGTGCCTCACGGCTGTTTTTGGTACAGTATGAAATAGCAATGCTACATTTAAATGTTACAATGCTGCAAGTACAGTACATGTCAAATTTTGCAATCTACTTCTGGATTTGCTAATGATTTGTCAATCCATCTTGCACGTAATACAGTACATGCCTCAAAGTAATTTTCATTTGTATCCAGTTTTTTCCATCCCCAGGAAGATAAGTGTCCAATATCCTAATTTGATCATTTTAGCTTGCATTTGTAGATCCCTTTTAAGGAACAAAAGCTTTTCCAGCATATTTTTAAGAAAATAATGCATCCATCTCATGGATGTGACTCCAATAGCACATTTGATGAAATACCATATTTATGCACATTTTTGGTTAGCTATAATGTTTCTAATGGCGTAGTCATATGCTAAAAATCTGTATTCATGAGATTCAAAGAACGTCTGCTTTCCTAGAGAATAGCAACCAAAATGTCAATGCACCAAAAAGTTTGCTAACTTCTCAATTCATATTATTAATTATCTGCCCTGCTTGGAAAAGGTGCATTTGAAATCCTGAATTAATTGTATACTAAGACAAATAGTGAGACCTACACCATATTAAAATATTAACACTGCACGTAGACAACCTTGTAAATTGTGATCAGCACATTCAATATTAAGATACCACTTTGGAAAACATATATGGCTATACATGGATATACAGTATAGTGGCACTAGAAAGATGAGTGCAGACATAAATGGAAACAAAGATTCCTGTTCAATATGTTACTAATGCTGGAGATTGTATCTCTATTCATTTGAATAAAGCTGAACTGTTCTCCACCCAAGAAAGACATCTTCACAGTGTAATCTATAGGGGCTACAGATTCCCTGCACCAGAGAGTTTACCATATAAACACAATATAATGGGTACTGCAGGATTATAAAATAAAACATACAGGGGCTTATGCAGAGAGGTACTGGCGTAACGGCAATAAATTCGCCATAGGATTGCCTTTTAATTTCGTCCTATGCAGGGTACTCCGGTAGCCCTGTGTAAAGTAAATGGTAAATTTGCCGAGTTTCACTTGGCGTGAAACACAGAATGCAGAGACGCGCGGTCGTTGGCCAGCATAAAGCCAACTTTTGTTGGCGGGCAAAATTGAACACAAACGCGCCATGTAATAGCCCTGATTGGCGCATACAAGCGCATTGGAGCTACTGGCATACTGCGCGTTCTGAAAATGGCGAATTCAAGCTTCTCGCCACCCGTCTGGCTAATATGTTTGGAAATTAAATAATTATGGCGGATTTGACTTTTCCCGCCAAGTTCTCGCCACGAACACTTTCACAGCGGACATTTTTGCCAAAAACCTGGCGAGATTGTCCTTAACGTACGTCTCTGCATAAACCCCACAGCGAGAAAGAAGAATATAGACGACGGTGAGTATCCTGTAAATGATTTGAGGATCAGGAGAACTTTGAAAGAAATGTGGTAATATATTTAATGGGGACCCGCAAAGGGGGATTTTAGTTGCAGTGTTCATAGTTAGATTGAGTTGGATTGAAGAAGTGAAAGATGGGAAGAAGAAAGGCCAATTATTAAATAGTCAAGGTGGAAAAGGATGAGTAGGAACAAGCAATGTATCTGTTACGTGAGTTTAAAAAGGAGGGTGCATCTAAAATCACTTTTTTAGAAAGAAATTATATGACTGCTAGAGTGTCAATATGAGCAGAGAAAATTGTAAAAATAAAATTGTGATGTCTCCAACTGCAATTTCAAAGGGAGGAACAAGACCAGTCTGCAGTGCAAGTATCTATACTGTAATGGACAGGAACTGTGTATTGGTCATACTGGTGATAATGGAACATCAAAGAGTGATGAGCACAGGTTTGGTTTGAATGAATTATAAAAGAAAATAAAGAATATTTAGGTGTGTGCCTACAGATTGTGTACACATATTTAATGCGCGATAACCTGGATTTTACTAAAGCTACACGTCTGCATTTTTCATTCTAATAAAAGCATTGAAATATCATTCACCTGACACAGATTCTTAATCATTTAAGCAATGCCGTTAGTTGACCCTGTGCTGGATGTCATTCATTCATTTACTCTGTGCAATTTCATCAACATTCTGCTATGTACACCAAATACTGTATCTAAGTCAATATATGTATTAATGATTGAAATAATATTATTTAATTAATCTTAATACACTGTCACACAGTCCTGCTAAATATAATGATTTCGCTAATACCAGTTGCTTCCAAATTCTCCCTGACTGTTCTAGGGTACAGAAAAATACTACTTTTATTTGGGAAATCTAAGCAAGTATTCCAACCGTGTTATACTGTACCTGGAACACGTATTCCTAATTTTCACATTTTCATTAGCAGTTGTGGCATGTGGAAAGCACTGAACTTTTCTTTAAACCAGACAGTCTGGCTTTCAGACAGCAGTGAACAAGTAATTTTTACTTCAGCAGGGACACTAGTGTTAAAGTCAAACTCCTGCTGTGAAGGGCGAATGCCCTGCTTTGGACTATGGAAAAGATGATTTATGAGAAACAGGGCAACACATCCTAGTACTAAATTAAAACGGAGCATATTTTTCCTGTGGCCCGGTCATCTGAGTTAGAAGAGGAGCAACAATTTGCATTTTAATCGATTCTGGTTTGTAGACATTTGTTAACAACAATTATTCAAGGAGAAAGTAGGAGAGAAGTACTTTAATGTGGAAACCGAAACAGCCACCTGCTTATGCTTTTGTATGGCAGAAAGTTCAATAGGTTACTTCTTTATGGCCAAAGTCAACATCCAGTCTATATTAGAGGTCAAGAATCAAGGTCCCCGAGGTTATGCAAACATAAAATAGCTCTAATTTAATTTGTGCCACATTTACAAGGAGACCCACTGTACCTTGAACCATTATCTGGAGCCTTTTATGAAAGAGGCTCATGACACATTTGCTGCTTTTCTTTTCACTTGCAGGTTTAGATAACTTACATTTGTTCTGTTCATGAAAACATCATTAATGTTTGATACATAAAAATACTGGTATTTGCACCCTAACGTGACCTTCAACCTATTTTAATTACTAATCAAATTGAGCGTGCTGATTGACAGATCTTACACTTGAGCTTCTGAATGCTACTGAATGAATACACACATTTTGAAAAGTGCATATTACATCATTTGTGCTTGGCAAGCATTTGTTGGGAATTTACAAAGGCAATTAGTGTATCAGTCCTTACTTCAATGGGTACGTTTGAATGTAATATGGTACCTAAATATTTGTTTAATAGGAAATCAAAAATGACCCTCTAACAGGTATAGTGCCTAACATAGCCATATGATAAAAACAGTAAGAAAAAAAGTTTATACACAAGATGTAACATCTAATAACAAAATCACATCAAAACATATCAAGATATAAACTAGTCAAATTAATTCACGAAATAATGTACAATATAAACATAGCAGGGTTTTGTAACATTGCTGTACATCCCTAACTTAGAAACTAGCAGCAGTAGTATTGGTTGATAAAAAGGGGAATAACGCAGGGTTCTTCAACCCTGATCTGTGGGCCAAATCTGACCATGAAGGGTCTTGTAGTGGCCCTTAAACTATCTGAGAGAAGTTTGTCCTCAGGGCTGATGTCAGCTCTGAAAAAATATTGGTGCTCAATGAAATGAAATGTTATGTGCCAATTTGAAACTTGAAGATCCGCAGAGCAATGAATAATGGCATATGTGTCCATATAGATAGTATATACGTCCTTCTCCATCCAACAGTAGTAGTTATGTAAGCAATGTCAAATGTAGGCAAATGACTAATCTTGATAGCACCAATAGCTTGCCAAGAAAAAAGTACTCACGGTTGACCCCTTACATCCTAAGGGGAAGGGAGGAGGAGTAGGGAGCACTGAAGAACTCACAGCTCCGGATTACAGCTGATGAAGAGAACAGCCGGTTAGTAATAAGCCTCTTCAATGGACTGGCTCATGTCCGTCAGTCTCCCCGGTCCGAGTTCCGTCTGCATCTCTCAAGCACCACGTGTGCGACACCTGGAACGCCGGGGAACAGCTGATCACTACGCCGCTTCCCTTGTGTGGTATGATGAAAACCACGTCGTCCGCACGGCACAGCAGGTGAAAAGTGAAGTAGTGGATCTTCAATGTAGCGTGCATCCAAGCACATGCACAGTAGAAGAAAAAACGTCCCGAAGGAAAAAGCTGGAGCACAACTCTTCAAATAAACCGGCAGGCAGGATACAAAAATGAAAAATGTTTAATAACTAAAAAACAAGTACCTGCCAGGACTATCCATGTACTTGTTTTTTAGTTAATAAACATTTTTCATTTTTGTATCCTGCCTGCCGGTTTATTTGAAGAGTTGTGCTCCAGCTTTTTCCTTCGGGACGTTTTTTCTCCTTAAACTATCTGCTTTTGATAATTTCATTGCCGTTAGATAATAATACCCATCCATATTGGGATAATAGTTATTTTGACCATTACAGTACTGTATGTGTTGGGCGGGGGGGGGGTGTATTTATTTAAATGTTAGAAAAAATATTTTTTGCCACAGGATTGGTACCGCAGGCCAGCGAGGACAACCCGAGGGCCCATAGGCACCCGCAGGAACCACCTGAGGACACCCGTACACCCACGGGGACCACCCAGGGGCCCACAGATACCTGTTGGGACCACATGAGGAGCACCGGACACCCACGGGGAAAACTCACGGGGACCACCAAAGGGCCCACCGACACCCGTGAAGACCATCTGAGGGTCCCCAGACACCCACGGGGACCCCCCAAGGGCCCCCAGACACCCGTAGGGACCACCCAAGGGCACCCAGATACCTAGGAGAACCACTGAGAGCCCCCCGACACCCGCAGGGACCATCTGAGGACCCGCGGACACCCACAGCCTCTGGTATCAATCATGTGGGGTAGAGGATGTGGGTATTAGTATTGTTGGGTTTTAATTTTTATTGTGGGTATTAGCTGTTTTAATATAAATTGTATTACTAGTGTACATGAGCAGGGGGTCTCTGGAGCAGAACCTCGTTGATTTCAGGTCCGGGAACCCCCTGTTTTCCGAGATACAGATCCTGTTATGGGGTGCCGGTATCTCCTATACATTTAAATGTCCCACGTCACCTGACCGTGGGAATAAAATGCATAGGAGATACCGGCACCCCATAACGGGGCCTGTATCTCGGGAAGCAGGGGGTTCCCGGACCTGAAATCAATGAGGTTCTGCTCCGGAGATTCCCTGCTCACGTACACAAGTCATAAAATGTATATTAAAAAAACATTCATTTTGGGCGAGATTTGCACAGGGAGAGGCGGCTCCCTCTGAGCAGCTCTCTCTGCAGCTGAAAGAAGTCGCCGGGTAAGGCCTTTTCAGAAAGTTAAAGTTTGGGAATTTTGCTATCAAAGATAATCGAGGCTTTCTGAATACCATGATAGCAACGCTAAAAAAAACCCCGGCGACTTAAATGGTCCGGCGCTTAGAGCATAGGCCCTGGCCCGGCGCTTAGAGCATAGGCCCCTTTATCTTTTGCTTGAGTGAGAAAGGTGCGAGAGAGGAGTGCATCTTAAATCTGATGTTTAGGAAAAGATTATCTGGCTTTAAAAATGCTAATATGAACAGAGAAAATAGGGAGAAACAGAACATGAAATCAAATCATTGTGATTATATCATAACATAAATTGTGATTTGGACGGCAAATGGTTCACTACAACCAATCAGATTGGGGATATAGTTCTCACAATCTGATTGGCCGAACTACCATGTGACTGTGGCCATGTGTGTTTGGTGACGTCATGTTAAAGGGGAATGAAGCACAGCCATTCTTATTGGCTGGCTTCAGTCCCTTTACATGACGTCACGTAAAAAAAAGGGGGCACATGGTTTTCACAGCAAATCAGATGGCGTGTGAATCATTTGCCTCCCAAATGTGACATCACAGGCCATATTTAAGGCCGTGATGTATCATTTGAGCTCAAGAAGCCATCGGTCAACATCGTGGATTTAACATGGGGTTATTGGATTAACAGATGAAGATAAAGACAGAAGATAAAGAAAAGCAAGAATTAATCACAGATGCAGAAAGAAGAAGATTAAAGAGAGAAGAATTTTGTTACTTGTCCTTTATCTTCACGGTGGACAGCGTTGGATTGTGTCTCGTGATGTCACGGTACGAGAGCTTGCTGTTTCCCCAGGATTCGGAGGGCAACGCTTCTAAAGGTAAGATAAATATTGAATGTGTGTACTTTTATTTTTACAAGTTTTTTTATTGGATTTGTCTTTTTTTAAGTTTTTCATTGCCTATTGAATGCTAATGTATTAATCTGTGCCTGTTTATGGTACAGATAAATAAAGTGGGAGCCAATGCATTTTTTGGCAAATGCATTTCTTCTATTGACTGTTATATTTTCCATTTCTTTTTTTCTATTTCTGTGGTATTAAGCCTGTGTGTAAAAAATAAATAATGGTTTTATGTCGGGGCACAGAGGGTGGGTTGTGTATTGGTTTTTACTACATATTTTAATTTAATTTTTCTTACTAGTGTAGATGAGCAGGGGTTCTCCGGAGCAGAACCGCGTTGATTTCAGGTCTGAGGACCCCCTGCTTCCCAAGCTGCAGGCCCCGTTATGGGGTGCCGGTATCTGCTATGCCTTTAAATGTCCCGGTCGCGCACGCAGGACATTTCAATGCATAGGAGATACCAGTACCCCACAAGGAGGCTTTATCTCAGGAAGCAGGGGGTCCCCGGACCTGAAATCAAAGAGGTTCTTCTCCGGAGCCCCCTTGCTCATCTATACTAGTAAGAAAATTTTAATTAAAATATTTTTTTTCCCGGACAAGATTTACGTAGGGAGAGGCGTCTCTCTCTCTGCAGCAGAATCAACTCGCTGGGTGAGCCCTTTTTACAGGGCAGATCATCTCGTCGCCAGCTACTCGCCATGTTTGCAAATGTTGCTATCACTGGTATTCGGGGATTTCTGCATACCGTGATAGCAACGCTGGTAAAAATGGCGATTTAAAAACCCTTGCGATTTATTCTATCTGACTTTACTGCATGAGGCCCTAAAAGTGCCAATAGTCTATGTACATGTGCCAATGTATTGCAATTCTACATTAACCTACTGTATAAGGATCAGTACACATATAATAGGTAGTTATAATTACTGGTTAATATGTCTGGTCTGACCTAGCATTAAATTGAGGATGAATATCCTGTATTTCCTTTCGATTGCTGATTGTTACTGAACATTATCTGGCAGATAGTTTCATATTTCATAAAGTGAAGCTAATGATAGCGTGCCACTTTGCAAATGCAAACATTGGTCAATAAATGTAACACATGTGCTATATAAGTAAATTACTGTCAGGGGGGATTTTTTTTTTTAACAAAGCCATAGTACCATAAATTATGGTGGCATAATTTCTAAACATGGCAAATCCTCACCAGATGAATCCCTGCTAAATAAAAGAAAATCTGAGGAAATCATACTCAAATTGCTACTTCACCTAAAAAGAGAAAACTATTTCAGGCTGGATACAGGAAGACTTCATTAAGAAGCTATGAATCCTTTTTAGTATCTGATCCTCTTTCTTGGTCATTTTCTGCTATATTGCTACTTAAGAAAGCATGAGTACGATCTAAGGCTCGTGCAGCATGACCAGGCCTCATGGTCACTCCCTCCACCAGTTCACAAGGGAGGCTTAGGGTCAAGGTTCATTGGGGAGGGGGAGTGTGCTCAGGAAGCCCTTATAAGGGGATGGTCACATGGGATGGCTTCTTATCGAATGCCCTTCCATTGAAGCAGCTCCTCCCTAATGTTTGTTGTTTGCTGTTACTCTTTTGCATAAATAATAATAAAAATTATTACAATTCATAATATTGCCACCTGTCCCAACTCCAACTCCCCTCCCCCTTTCAGCTTCCGGTACCCTACCCCACATATAAAAGCAATAAAATACAAATGAAAAATAGTAATAAAAGTTCATGTAATTTTGTTAGTCTATGTAATTTATCACAACTTGGTGCAGTTGTCTTGCCAGGCTGCGGCCCAAATATTTGGTGCATTAAATTGTTATAGCTAGTAAACTTAGTATTCCCTTTAGGGGGCATTCGATTTGGGGAGTGTTCCCTATTATCAATAATACATCTGCTGGGCCAGAGTTCAGGCGACTATGCCGTGGGCTCAAGATCACTAAGCCTGGCAAGGTCATCGGATTGTTATGTATTATTAGTTTATAAAGCTTTGGTCCTGTTTCCCCAAGGAAATATTGTGTTTTTTTTAATTCAAAGGAAAGGGAGGTGCATTTTATGGCTTGTACAGGTCATGTACAGTATTTCTCTTACAGGTCAGCATAGATTTGCTGAGGACATGCCAGTCCTGAACTTTCATGTTCCTGCTTTCAACACTCAGGAGCAAGCGCAGAGACAGGAGATCACCGTAACAAACATCTGGTAACCTCCCCTGGCTGTGCAGAAGCTGAGGTGAGAGCAATTCGGTGATGGACCACACCTCCCCCCCTTGGAACCACAACCTGGGAGGTGGATTATTGTCGACCAGGGAACTAGAGGAAACTGGGACCACACAGACTCAAATGGCGCATGCAACAGGAGGAAGAAAGACAGGCTGGAAAGCTTTATTCAAATGCGTGTTTGAAGCAGGAGCTTGTGAGGGTATCTTTTTTACCAGTCCATTTTTCATTAAAAACAATATTATGCCATGGTGTTTTCTCTATTCCTATGGGTTAATACCATCATGAGAGTTTGAAGAGAAAGGTGAACCTCTATATCGTGTTAGGTGAAATCTTAAAGTCAACATTTATTGTTTTGAGAGACCACCTTCAAAGAGTGACTATACCATTCATGGGAAATTTTCCAGCGTTTATTGTGTAAGCGTTCCATTATTTACTGGATACTCTTTATTAATAATTATGCCATAATTACAATTTTTTTCCCCATCTTTCACATATATATACCGGATGCTGGGCATCCGCAGGGGGGGCAAGGGGGGGCGCTTGCCCCCCTCTGGATCACTTGCAGTCCTGGCCATGCCTGTCAAAAAAAAAAAAAAAAATCCCTGTACGCAGTGCTGACACATCCGGCCTTCCAATCACCCCTGGCAACAGATTGTACCCGCTGACGATCCCTACAATTCCCCTGCTGGACTCCCCCCCCCCCAACCTGATTGGCTGGCGCTTTGCCAGGATTTTTTTTTTTTGGCTTGCAGCCAGGCTCTGAGCTGTGAAGCCGCCATTTCTTATGTTCAGCATAGAGCAAGGTAGCAATGTCCCATGTCCTCCCATGCTTCTTCCCTGGCCTCCTTTGGCCCCCTCACTGGTCTCCCCTGGTCCCCCCACGGCCTCCCCTGGTCCCCCCACGGCCTCCCCTGGTCCCCGCAAGACCTCCCCTGGTCCCCCCAAGACCTCCCCTGGTCCCCCCACGGCCTCCCCTGGTCCCCCCACGGCCTCCCCTGGTCCCCCCACGGCCTCTCCTGGTCCCCCCACGGCCTCCCCTGGTCCTCCCACGGCCTCCCCTGGTCCCCCCACAGCCTCCCCTGGTCCCCCCACGGCCTCCCCTGGTCCTCCCACGGCCTCCCCTGGTCCCACCACGGCCTCCCCTGGTCCCCCCACGGCCTCCCCTGGTCCCCACATGGCCTCGCCTGGTCCCCCACAGCCTCCCCTGGTCCCCCCAAGACCTCCCCTGGTCTCACCATGGCCTCCAGAGGTCCCCCCACGGCCTCCCCTGGTCCTCCCACGGCCTCCCCTGGTCCCACCATGGCCTCCCCTGGGCCCCCCACGGCCTCCCCTGGTCCCCCCACGGCCTCCCCTGGTCCCCCATGGCCTCCCCTGGTCCCCCCACGGCCTCCCCTGGTCCCCCCACGGCCTCCCCTGGTCCCCCACGGCCTCCCCTGGTCCCCCCACGGCCTCCACTGGTCCCCCATGGCCCCCCCATGGCCTCCCCTGGTCCCCCCATGGCCTCCCCTGGTCCCCCCACGGCCTCCCCTGGTCCCCCCAAGACCTCCCCTGGTCCCACCATGGCCTCCAGAGGTCCCCCCACAGCCTCCCCTGGACCTCCCCCTATGTCTCCCCTGGTCTCCCCCCCTGTCTCCCTCTCTCCCTCTCTCTGTCACCCTGCCTCGCTCTCTCTGTCACCCTGCCTCGCTCTCTCTGTCACCCTGCCTCCCTCTCTCTGTCATCCTGCCTCGCTCTCTCTGTCACCCTGCCTCACTCTTTCTGTCATCCTATCTCGCTCTCTCTGTCTCACACTCTGGATCTGGATATCTTATTTACCCTATATATCTTAACTGTACCTATACATGTACCTATACTGTACCTACACCAAAATAACCTATACTGCTTTCTTCCAGATCTGACTCAAGCTTCACACGGGAGAAAGCGGAATTCCCCCTAACGCAGAAGACTTTCTGCACTTAAGCGCCAGAGTGACATGGCAAGTTCTACAGGCACCCACCAGATCCGGCAACCCTGAGTAGCTGCTCTTTTTTGATGTCATAACTACACTTTCACAATTGCTTTATTAACCTGCTTTCTCAAATTTGCTTGAAAATGCACCATTTGCACACTTTTTTCAAAATTTTCTCGGGGGTGGGGGGAACCTGGTTGGGCTCGCTCGCCACAGTGCACTCACCACCACTTTTACGCCGGGCACTGGCCATTAAAATTATGCCCCCCCCTGAAAAAATTTCTGCGGACGCCAATGACCGGATGTGCTGAGTCTGTGCGCCAGACGACAACATCTTCTCTTCACATGTTCAGTATTTAACTATGCCATCGCCCAAAGGACATGTTATAGGGGTTTTGAAATACAAATAACTGAAACACAGGCTGTAACTAATTGGTTTTTGAATGAATTGATTTATGATTTTTTTGTAGCAGATCAATTTATATTTCCCTTAATGAGCATTGGTTATTGAAAAGTCTAAACTTTTCAGCTCCTTTGATCTATGTCTGGGCACTGGGTAGGCAAATTTAAAAAATCTGTGAGAACAACAAGCAATAGGGGAACACAGCAGTAGATAGGGTAAGACCCTGTAGCCGGTGCTCAAGATTCGTAGGCAAATTAAAGAAATCAAAATGATAATGTCCATAAGAAAGAACATGGCACGGCTGTATCATAAGTCCCACAGAGCCCCATATACCAGTGTGGACATAAAGAACACAGGTAGGGGGTGAATATGGTGGAGGAAAGGGAAAAGGACTGTAACAATGCTTAAGCAGGAAACGGACCCGCAGTGCGCAGGCAAGAAAGTGAAAGAACAAACCTGAGCAGCAGGACAGAGTGCTGATAGAGTAGTGAGTCATAGGCCGAAGGTCAGGCAGCAGAGTTACGTAGTCAGTGTGGATGCAGAGGTCGGGGCAGGCTGAAGACAAGGATAGTCGAGGTACGTGAGCTTGGTCTGGTAACGAGGAACACAATAGGTAAGCACGTTGCATGTACTCAGCATGAACTGGAACTTTGCTCGGCAACTTCCTGGTTATAGGGCTGTCCTTTCAAAGGAAGTTGTCAGAAGAAAAAATGGACGATCCTGCCACAGAGGGCAAGCAAGAGCAAAATCCCGGACCCTGAACGGATTTAACCAACCCTAATAAGGACGAAGCCGGAGTGCTCACTGTGAGGTGCAAACCGGTGAGAACCGAGCCCACAAGCCCCGCAACCCCAACTCTTCTGGTGCCACACACTGGCTCTGAACCTTTGCACTGTGTGGGTACTCACTGATTGGATGCTGTCAGGTAAGGGAAACTGCCGTGTAGCCGGTCCTGCAGAAAGCATGCTCCAGCAGAAATGCACAAAAAAAATAGAAAAGGAAGGCGGTGCACTGCTGTCCGGTCAAAAAGGATCCAAAACGCAATCAATGAAAACAGTGTTTATTAATAAAATTCGGAGAAACACATCTCTATAGCGCAACTCTGATGCGTTTCGTACCCGGCTGGGTACATTCTGATAGAGTAATAAGGGAAGACTTGCGACAAGTGCAGAGATGGAGGAACAAGAAGGGTAGACAATGAGCACCCAGAAACATGGAAATATGCAATTTTTCGGCAAAAAAAGGTAGGGATACTGTGGTTCTCCAACAATTTTTTTGTGAGAATCTATAAACACTGTAGCTGAATTGAGGTATTGTTTATTTTAATTTGGTATTTTTTTCTGTATATTGCACAAGTACTTTGTGCTTTTAGAAAATTGATTTTCAGGAGATTTATTGTATTAATGACGTTTCTGGATAATACATAATATTGTGAGGTTTAGCGGTGGGATTGTGTGTTATCTTGTAGCAAAATAGGACAAATTGTATATGTTTTTTTTAAATAAATCAGTGTAGTAGTATAAGATAATACTAACTGCAATTTTTATCTCTCTCCCCTCTTCCTCCTCCTCCCTCTCACCTCACACCCTCCTCCATCATCTCTCTCACACTTCCTCCTCCTCTCTCACACCTCTCCTGCTCTCTCACCCTCCCTCCTCCTTCTCTCTCATCCCACCTACTCTCTCTCACCACCCTCCTCTCGCTCACCCACTTTCCTCTCTCAATCATCTCCCTCCTCATCTTTCTCTCACTCACCCTCCTCATCTCTCATCCCCCCAACACTCCTCATCCTCTCATCCCCCGTCCTCATCCCCTCATTTCCTCCTCATCCCCTCATCTTCCCCTCTTTTCCTCCTCATCTCATATACCCACTCTTCATCTGTCATCCCTGCTCCTCGCCCCCTTCTGCTCTAACCTCCTCCTCCTCTCACCCCCATAATACCTGGCTTTGATTGAGAACCTTGGGAGTTGAGCAGGGTGGTGGTGATGTGATGACGGCGGCCCACCATAGCGAGTTGGACAGCGGCAGAGATGGATGGCCGGGCAGGAGCGCGCTGTAGAAGCAGCAGGTACTGGAGGTCAGTGAAGACATCCAGGTCGACCAGTTTGGCACGCTCCTCCCCAACTGTCCTCCTCAGCCACCGTCCAACTCCTCTGCATCCCTGCTATTCTCTGGCAGGCCGCTGTCATCTTCTCCCACTGCCTGCCTCTGCTGCTGCTCTGCTCCCACAAATTGGGCCCCCCCCAAAAAAAAATCTTGTGCCTTCCCGGGAGGGCATGCCCCCAGTTTACGCACCCCTGTCTTGCACAGTAGACATACAGTATGAAAAATGTGAAGCTATGTTGTAACCCCACGTACCCCCAGAAAAAAGTACTGTATATGCTGGTTTTGTAATTTTTTATTTTTTCTATAAACATTATGTATACATAAATAGATAGCAATTGCACTTACACTCTTATTTAGGGGATTTGAAATTATGATGTAGTTATATACATGCTTGGGCTGTGGGATCTTATAACACATTAAGTTTGCACGTAGATTCTCCATTACTCTGAAGATGGAGGTGGTGATGCCGACGTACTTGGATCGTACCCCGATGTCAACGTGCCTCTCTTTTGCGTTAAAGGAAAGTGGATTCATGTGACATGTACTTCTATATGAGGTATTTCCCTGATACCATAGATCTGGAGGTCTGAAAATACGATAACATTATTTCCAGTTGAGGCGATTGCCGCCATGTATAAAATTTGCACGTTTGATTTTAATCATCTGCCTGATGAAAGGCCATGTGGGCCTGAAACGTCGCGTATAGGCGTATTTATCACAACAAACGTTTTTTGTGATCATTCTATACATGGACAAAGATGCTGAAGCAGTGAGTGTGATTTTCAGTGTGCTGTCCCCTCTTTTTCCTTGTTCTACGTTATGTGATAAACCACAATAACTGGTGGGCACTTTATAAGTTGATTCTAGAGATGGCACGGTACTGCCCTGTACTGTACTGCAGCTAAACATGTCTGTGGTGAAAGTCATGTTAAATCAACAGAGCGAGTTATCGCGGTACACATTTTGTAACCCACAAACTATCTTTGTACAAATAGAACTATTATGATAACCAGAATGACAAATCTTGTATATAGTGTGTAACGTGTTGCAGCATGGCACAGGCTCCTTTGGCAGTGAATGGCATAAATCCTTATATCTAAATGCGGACTTATAAATCTGCTGTATGCAGTGATCGTCATTTTGTGCAGCCTTCAACTTTGACAAGTAGCCCTGTGGCCATCTGACAAATGTTGAAATCCATGTTATAAAAATCAGACAGCAGGACAGTACATATATATATATATATAGTTGTGTGAAAAAGAAAGTACACCCTCTTTGAATTCTATGGTTTTACATATCAGGACATAATAACAATCATCTGTTCCTTAGCAGGTCTAACAATTAGGTAAATACAACCTCAGATGAACAACAACACATGACATATTACACCGTGTCATGATTTATTTAACAAAAATAAAGCCAAAATGGAGAAGCCATGTGTGAAAGACCAAGTATACCTTATGATTCAATAGCTTGTAGAACCACCTTTAGCAGCAATAACTTGAAGTAATCGTTTTCTGTATGACTTAATCAGTCTCTCACATCATTGTGGAGGAATTTTGGCCCACTCTTCTTTACAACGTTGCTTCAGTTCATTGAGGTTTGAGGGCATTTGTTTATGCACAGCTCTCTTAAGGTCCAGCCACAGAATTTCAATCGGGTTGAAGTCTGGACTTTGACTGAGCCATTGCAACACCTTGATTCTTTTCTTTTTCAGCCATTCTGTTGTAGATTTGCTGGTGTGCTTGAGATTATTGTCCTGTTGCTTGAACCAATTTCGGCCAAGCTTTAGCTGTCGGACAGATGGCCTCACATTTGACCCTAGAATACTTTGGTATACAGAGGAGTTCATGGTCGACTCAATGACTACAAGGTTCCCAGGTCCTGTGGCTGCAAAACAAGCCCAAATCATCACCCCTCCACCACTGTGCTTGATAGTTGGTATGAGGGGTTTGTGCTGATATGCTGTATTTGGTTTTTGCCATACGTGGTGCTGTGCATTATAGCCAAACATCTCCACTTTGGTCTCATCTGTCCAAAGAACATTGGGCCTCATGCAGTAAGCGCCGAAAAAGTGCTTTCGGCAAGTTTTGGCGATAGGCATGATTTTGGCGATTTGCCCTCGCAGTATTCAGTAAGGGCCGAATCCATGCCAATCCCTGCCGAATTACTGCGAAAGCAAAACGCCGGTGAGCCGGTGATGAAAAAACCTGGCTCCCAATAACCTGCCGATAGACCCGCCGCTCTCTCTGCGCAAACATCGGCAAAATAAAAACATATCAAAACAACTTTTACTGATAGTGTACATGTGCAGGGGGTCTCCGGAGCTGAACCGCAATGGTTTCAGGTCCGGGGACCCCTGCTTCCTGAGATACAGGCCCCTTTATGAGGTGCCGGTATCCCTCTGCATTTAAATGTCCCGATCACGTGACTGCGGAATATAAACATAGCAGAGGGATACCAGCACCCCATAAAGGGGCCTGTATCTCGGGAAGCAGGGGGTCCCCGGACCTAAAACCAAAGCGGTTCAGCTCCGGAGACACTCTGCACATCTACACTATGAGTAAAACACATATATAAATAAACAATCATTCCTTACCTTTGCGGCTATGTGCTACGGTAACGAAGCAGCATGAATGTATTTTTAATAATAGTGTACTGTGTACCTGCTTCCCGAGTTACAGGCCCCGGTATGTGTCATCGGGTGGCAGTGTTGCCGCCATCTTTATAGCACCCCATTCGCGCCGTTCCCGCTATAAATATGGCGGCGACACTGTAACCCCCCTGCTTCTGCACAATATTACTAAAATACATAATTGCTGCTTCATTATCATAGCGGATAACCGCAAAGGCAATGAAGGGGTGAAGGCATAATAGCATGTTTATTGGGGACATTTGCCCCCAATAAACATTGCAATAAACAACATACACACCCTGTGTATTTAAAATACATAAACACAAATCAATACATATTGAACTCACCCATTTCCGGCTGCAACGATGAAGGCCATCCTCATCTTCATCCTGTTCATGCCCCCTCCACTGCTGCAAAACAGACACAAGAATGAAAACATCCAATGTAATGTCCCCTAACCCCTTAATCACCATAGCGGTTATTAACCGCTACAGTCATTAAGGGGTTAACCCACCCTCACCCACCACTCAGGAGGCCTACATACCATCCCACACTAACCCCCCACCCCGTGAGGCCTAACCACCCTCACCCACTACCCACAAGGGAGGCCTACCCACATAACCTTGGGGCCAATACCCTCTCCCCCCACCCCCAGTACCCACAATTAAAACAATACACAGCCCCACAATAAGCATCATTATATTTATTAAATACATTACCCACCCCCTATGCCCCCCCATAAATACATGATTTATTCTTTTACATACAGGGTTCATACCCCAGCCTCATGAGAGTCCCCGGCGGGCTGGTGAGTCACCTGACAGACCTACAGGGTACCAGCAACTTGTTTCACACAGGTTCTGGAGGCCTGTTGGTGGGTCCCGCCAAGTGCCATGGACCCCAGGTGGTCTCCTTGGTCACCGTGGGCCACAATTGGGTCCCCACGGTAGGCCCACGGATGTCTGGGAGCCCCGGGTCAGACCCACAGGTGTCTGCGGGGCCTCGGGTGGTTCTCACGGGGGTCTGGGGAACTCACGAGTGCTCAATACGGGTCCGTGGTGCCCCCACAGATGTGGGACCACCGCTTCATCCCCACACCTACGGTCCACGGTGCCCCCACGGATGTGGGAATACCGGTTCTTCCCCGCAAACTACGGGTCCACGGTGTCCCCACAGATGTGGGACCACCGCTTCATCCCCGCAGGTGTCACCCGTGGAACCACCAGCCTGATACCCGTGAGATACCTGAGGAGACCGCAGGTGGTCTCCAGAGGTCTCACGCAGAACCAACGAACCAACCCTGAATGTAAAAAAAAATAAACCTGGCCTATACATTCAATACATACATTCCCCCCCCCCCAACACCTACAGTACAATAATGTGCAAAATAACTATTATCCAGATAGGGATAATAGATTATTTGCCCATTATTAAACACATTAACTAGCATATTCAAATAAATAAAGTACTACTGACCTCATCAATAAGAAGCCCCCGTCGCCAGCAACATCCTTGTCTTTCGTTTCCCACAAAATACATAGCCAATACATAGCCAATACATTGCAATTACATTCAGATATCAATTAACCCCTTGAACAACTTATCGGATATTAACCGCAAAGGTAATTAAGGGGTTAAGCCACACTGGCCCGATACCCACCCTTCACCCATTAATTTGTACAGTGGCTTCATCATGCAACTATATATATATATACACACACACACATGATGAACCAATATACAAATAAATGTAGAAGGGTTATCAAAAACATGCTGTACTACAAATAACACTTCTCCATACAGACACACTACAATAAAATCAATTTCCTTTAATAATCCTATCTGATCTTACAATCAAAATCCTCAAATGCCAATCAAAAACCTCAAATGACAATCAAAACATTGCATTTACATTGTATATATGATGCATACAATCTATGCACCATATACATTCTGCAAATGAATGTTATCAATAACATATTCCAAACAAAATACCAATACATCCAAACAAGTATACTATTTAAACCAATCCAGTAACCACAAATCAATTAGCATTAATTAATTAAATCCCTAAACAATTTACATGAAATCCGTAACAATTAAACAATTAACTAATTCAATCGTTGAACAGAACAAGTTATCCTCTGAAAAAATATAAGTACCAACAAGAATACAATATACAAAAGCAAGCCTCACCATGACCTAAAGTACACCATACAATAGCAAAAATTACATCTATCTAATTTTAAAATACATGACACACACATTTATGCATAGCAGCATAGCCAAAATAATTTAAAACACAGCAAATCAAGCTTTTAAAACAACATAATTTCTTATCCTGTATGTATATATCGATCTAGACAAACATACATACATACATACATACATAGGCAAGAAATGATATACCAAAAATAAATAAATACACATGTAAAAAAGCTTTAAAAAATAGAACAACTTAAATAAAATACATTTCTGTAGTTCACTTACCATTACTTGACCCACTCACCGATTCCCGTTGAACAGCTTACTCTCGAACCAATCCACCACGCACAGGAACCCATAAAATAAAAAACCATAAAATAATAAACATTAAAATAAAAATCCAAAACAATCCACGGGTCTTCTATTTGTAATCCATCTTCATCTGTATTCTTCTTTCTTCTATCTGCGGCTCTCTTCCGGGGTCTTCATGTCTTCTACGTCCACGACCACATGGTATACTAGAGCCAATCAGAGTTGGGATGGTGTTCCCACGCTCTGATTGGCTACCGTACCATGTGAGGACGGCCATGTTTCTTTTCATGACGTCATCTTAAAGGCAATTGAAGCAAAGCCATTCTGATTGGCTGAAGAAAGAAGAAGGGTAGGTAAAATAAAGGCAATTGTGATTAACACTATCACCGGCAAACATGCAATCCCGCAGTGAAAATCCTTGCAGGTAACGACCTACGCTATACTGAGAGCAGGACATGGCCTAGTCGCGCTCACTGCGTGATGACGTAGTGTCTCCGTATGCTTAGGATTTGCATACGGGAGACACTACGTCATCACGCTGTGAGCGCGACTAGGCCGTGTTGCACTCTGAGCATAGCGGAGGTTGTTACCTGCAAGTTGTCTGAAGAACAGAGCCATTGAGCCTTACGAGAGCTGGCCTGAGGCACTATCCAGTCCCAGCTGATGCTGTTCCTTTCAGGGAGGATCTCCATTGCGGGATCGCATGTTTGCCGGTGATATTGTTTTTCACAATTGCCTTTATTTTACCTACCCTTGTGAGTGAGCCTTTTCCCTCCCTTCCCCTTTTTACCACTAATAAATGTTATTTTTTATGCTATGGGGCATGCGCTTTCTTCTTTCTCTCCCTCTTTTATTTATATATATATATGTGTGTAGCGCTGCTTCCGCCCCCCCCCCCCCTGGGAGATCTGGCCTTTGCTACCTTTGACCTTTGATCTGGCCTTTGCTATGTGGTGCTTCATACTATTAGGTTCCAGGAGATGCTGAGGGTCCGTGTTGGTATGGGGAAACAGGACAGGCTTTTGGATGTATTCAGGCTGTGTTCGTTCTATCTAGTGCAACGCCTCCATTCACAGCAGGCTACAGCGTGGCTGGAGAAAGTCCCCACCGTGAAGGTCACCATTCATACCCCTACCCAATAGGCTGTAACTTAGGCACAGGTGTATAATAAACAGGATCATTTTATTTCATCCAATGCAGGTGTTATTACAGCGAATACATTTCTCAGTATGGGATCCCAGGCCTCTAGATGGTGACTGGCCTCTTCTCAGAATTGAGGCCTTGCAAACTGTAGGATCTATTCTCCTCAACCCCCTAAGGGGCTGAGAGCACGTCTCAATCCCATCCGGGAAAGACCCAGACTGACTGTAATTTGGCATGCCTCCTCCCTAGTACAGAGGGGCAGATCACAAGGTCTACACCTGGATCGGCAGCACACAGACCAAGGGCCTCATGCAGTAAAGTCCGATAAAAAAAAATCACCAGGGTTTTTAAATCGCCATTTTTTACAGCGTTGCTATCACGGTGTGCAGAAAGCCCCGGATACCAGTGATAGCAACATTTGCAAAAATGGCGAGTAGCCGGCGACGAGATGCTCGACTCTCTGAAAAGGGCTCGCTCGGTGAGTCGATTCTGCTGCAGAGAGAGAGAGACGCCTCTCCCTGTGCAAATCTCGGCAGAAATTAATTATTTTAAATTTAAATTTTATTACTAGTGTACGTGAGCAGGGGGTCTCCGGAGCAGAACCGCATTGATTTCAGATCCGGGGACCCCCTGCTTCCCGAGATAGAGGCCCCGTTATGGGGTGCCGGTTTCTCCTATGCATTTAAATGTCCCGGTCATGTGACGCAGGACATTAACATGCATAGGAGATACCGGCACCCCATAATGGGGCCTATATCTCAGGAAGCAGGGGTCCCCAGACATGAAATCAACAAGGTTCTTCTCTGGAGACCCCTTGCTCATCTACTCTAGTCTTAAAATATATATTAAAATGTGTAGTAAGCATCAATACACAACCCACCCCCTGTGCTCCCACAAAAAAAAATATTTATTTATTTTAACACACAATTGATAACATAGGCCGGCGGGGGTCCCCGGGTGGTCCACACAGTGTCTGGGGTCCTCGGGTGGTCCTCGCATGTGTCCAGTGGCCCCACAGGGATCCTCATGTAGTCCCCGTGGGTATCCAGGGGTCCTCGATGGTCTCCGTGGGTCCCCGCTGGCCTGCGGGACCATTTGTGTTGTAAACAGAAATAAAGATGGCCTACATTTCAATAAATACACCTCCCCCCCACCAAACACATACAGTACAGTAATGTGCAAAATAACTATAATCCAGATATGGATAATAGATCCTTTGCCCATTATTAAACAAAACATTAGCCAGCCAGCATAAATAAAGTAAATAAAACCGTTCTACTTACCCCTGCCATTATGAAGGGCGTCCTTGTCAGCATACTGCAGTTCCATGTTATTGTCAGAAAGAATACATAAAAATGCAATTTAATGGCCCCTAACCACCCTTTAATCACCTTAGCGGTTAATAACCACTATATTAGGTAAGGGGTTAACCCACCCTGCCCCGCTACCCACCAAGAGATATAACCACCCACCCCAGACCCACTATACCTACCCTGTAGCCATTGATTGGCATAGTAGTACATTATACCCATATAATATGGGCATGATAAGCTACAATAGCAGTAAATGGTCACCCTAATATAAAAGCATGAATGTCCAAAATACACAATAATAAATCATATACAACAAGAACCTAAACCCCCATAATCAAAAATTAAATGCACTAGCCAACCAATGAATTATCTAAATAAAACCACTAGCCAATTCAGTAGTTCAGGGTACCATTGATCACTATATACTGTATAACATTAAATTAATTTGCTGCACAGTATATACCTTGAACAACACACAGAATAGTATAGACCATGACATGATACAGTATGGGACACTGTAGCACTCTACATCCACAAAGTTGTTATATCAATTGTGTCAGTTTTCTCTTTTCCTTTCCACTGAAAAGATTTACTTTTCACTCATTTTATCAGCATTCCTTAAACAAATAAAAATAAACAAATGACCTAAAGAAGAATTATTTCTCACCTAAATTCAGGACCGTGATGTTTGGAAGTGAAGAATTGTTATTATGGGGATGCACAAGTACATTTTATTTGATAGCCTTTCACACTGAGAGTCAGTAAAACTCTCATGGAAAACAGTTGTTTACAGTGCGCTTTTCAGCACAAAGCTGTTTTAAAGCTCAATTGTGCATTTTGCAGATAAAGTGGGAAAACTAACTGAAGGCTGTATTGTAAGCAGTGGTTGCCTTGGAAACCCCTGTTTCAAGAGCTGGTTCTCCATTACCACTTAATTTAGGCTTCCTAATTGCATTCCACTAAATCGGTAGCGACAATATCTGCAGAGCAAAACTGCATGCCCAGTCTAGCGCAAACCTCTTTGAATCAGGCTTTTTGAAAGCCAGGAGCTATAAAAACTCAGCATGACATGGAGCATATGAGAAACCTGTAGTTCAAATGTACTGCTGCTTGCTTTCTCATCCTCAGTAAGTTCAGTGTGCTCCATACCAATCTATCTGTTCAGTGTACCTTAAAGATCATAAAACTCTGCCAGGTGGAAACTCATCTGTCCACCAACACATTGGTGCAAAACAGATTTAATTGTACTCACAACAAAGTATCATGTCCATTTTTTTTGTTTTACTACATATCAGCTGGTAGCCATTGAAAAGATTTATTTTCCTTGAACTGCCTTTGATCCACGGTACAACTAAAACCATTTTCCTTTGTTTTTAAATTTGCCACTCTTTGGAAGTGCCTCAAGCTTTGTGTCCTGAATAAGAGAGACCAAAAGAGAGTATTTTCAGAACCACAACACATAAAAACATTCCAATAACCATCCTTACTGGTTCCATACAGGAAGCAACTAATATGATAGCGTAAGTGATTCTGCCGACTCGCAGCTCTCTGTCAATGTCAGATTAACACTTGAGTTAAACTCTTGTAAATCAGACACATTATTCTACTGGCAGGGAAACAAACATAGACCTATTACTGTATGCTCAGTATTCTGGAGAGCTCTTCCTTCAACTAGTTATACTGGATGCCCTATTAATCTGAGTTTTGTCACATTTATTGATTTGCATTTACGTATGTATGATATGTTTATGTTTTTGTGCTTGATTACATTGTGAAACGAATGCAGATGCAGAGACGGAGAGAGAATTAAACAAAACCCATTAGTTGTAGGTACTGTATGATAAGATGTACTGTAGCTTCAATTCTCGCCATGTGCACAGTTCACTAGGCTTTCACTGTATTTTAAGGAACATGACACTTTATTAAATAGAAGGTAAAATAACCTGAAACCTGCATGGGACAATTGAATGCATCCACTTACTCTAACACTATTTAGAGAAGGTCAGTAGAATCAGTAGCAGGATTATACTGTACAGTAATTAAGATGACGTTCTGATATCATTAATAACCCTGCTCAAAGCAAAATAAATATGAACACATTGTTATATACTATTTCATACAGAATAAAATTGGAAAGATTGAAGCAATCATTACATTCATACAGTGTATATTATGTAATGATAACTGCAATCAGAAAATTAACCTAGCATGATACAGTAATTCTATTTGCTCATAATAAATATTTCACATTTATGCATATCATAGGAGTATTTTTATTCTAGCCTATATCATTCTGATTTAAGCTAAATATATATATATATATTTTTTTTAAAGCACCATGTAACCATAAAAATAAGCACATACTTGCATACAACACTTAATATACTCTTGTGATAACTATAGTAATAATTTCAGAAAAGCTTTATAGCAGCCGTCCAAGCTGCTGTTTTTTTAATTATTATTATTTTATTCTCCCTTTAATATGTGCATCATACAATCCACACAATGATAAGTAATTAGCTAAGTTGCCGATCGATCAGCAAAGAATCGTCTCGGGGGTTCATTCAATGTCTGTCAGTGCAACAGAGAGGACCAAAGATGCAAAGTTCTGTGGGTAAGATCATGTGACCAGGCCGTCACTAGATACAATGGATACACTGCTAGACACACGACAGGGCTGAAAAAGGGGTGTGGCAGAGCCTGTTTCAGAAGACGAAGGAGATGTGACTTTGTAAATGGTTGCTATAGGAACAAAAGATGCTTGTTACATTATAATACATTATAAATGGAATTCACAGTGGTTTTTTAAAAAAATGCTACAAGTATTTTCTCATACAGTAGTACACAACTGATTTATTAAAAAAACATACAAATGTAGGAAATTGCTTGGCCTACAGCTTTAAATAAAAATGTATCTTGTAATTCACCCCAGTATTTCAGAAGTAAACAGGTGCAAAATAATAATTTTTAAAGGAGTGTTTAAAAACCTATGGGTTTAGGCATCACAGATAAAATGGCACTGAGATTCATTCCCATACCGGATTTCTCACTTGCAATAGTTAATTTCATCAGAAGACTAATATCCCATGCTAGATGTCTAGGTTTCATTCTTGACACTCCTCCCTCTTTGACTTATCTGGTACATTCAATACCATTCCAAATCATGCTGTTGCCACTTCTGCAATATTGCTAAAATACTTCCCTTCCTCACGGAAGAATTCCCTAGAATTCTTCCTCACACATCTTATTATAATCCCGCCTGGACCACTGCAACCCACTTCTAGTTGGTCTCCTTGTCTGCCATCTGCCACCTATCCAGTCCATTTTAAATACTGTTGCCAGGCTCATTTATCTCCCTAACCGTTTCTTCTCTGCAGACCTATTATGCAAGTCACTACACTGGCCACCCATGCCCTACAGAGTTAAGACACATGCTTACCTAAAAATCTATATATAAAACTGCACCTCTCTACTGTACATCTCTGACCTACTTTCCAAGTACACTTCCACTCGCAGTCTACACTTTGCTCTCGATCTACGCCCCTACAGCTCCCTGGTTACTTCCTCTCTCCCGCCTCCAAACTTTTTCCATGCTGCGCCCCAACTCTGGAATTCTCTGCCATGCACAGACTCCTCTCTAACATACATGCATTTAAATGTTCCCTAGGAAAACACTTTTTCAAGGAAACTTATCCAAAACTCTACTGTTGGTAGGAAAACCCTTGCCAAGAAACTCACACACACTATTCCTTGGTGCAGGAAACACCTTCCTAGTATCTCAGTTTGTCTTAACATATATGTTCTTGTAGCCAAGTCCCCTTGGACTACTGATTCCTTGACCCTGGTTAGCCTGTAAGACCCAATAAAGTGTGGGCAGTGTGGGAATGGTTCCTGCAGGGTCTGATCTAATGTTCATTGTGTATGTTTAATAAAGTTCAGGACCGTCTGTGTTTGTAAGGGGGGTCTATGACAGTGAATAGGCCGGCTTACAAGCCACTCCCCAGGGAAAGAGGAGGTTGTTCTTCTATATAGTATAGAGTTGAGTAAGGGATTAGACTGTTGTTCTGGATAAACTTCAGAGTGTGCAACCACAGAAGAGAGTTATCCTGCTAGAGGAGTGTGCTGAGGCCTAGCCCACTAGGGGGTAGGGTACTAAGGAGATAATGGCTAATGCCTCAAGATGGGGTATCATGTCGATCCTGTGATTCAGTGTATGTATCCTGCTGTTCAATAAACCGCAGTCAAACCAACACCTGGCATAGTATTTGAAGCATGGATATAGATCAAAGAAGAAATGTCCATGAGGTGCATGCTGAAGCCTCGGGATCCTCTTGGACTGGAGGCTCTGACACCTAAAAAATCACTGTGAACCTGTCCTGATGTCCTCTCCCCAACATTGCAGATATATGTGTGCTGCTAATTGTTCATCTTGTAACATGCATATTTATTGGGAGGGGGGGGGGGTGTCATGCACACATGTAGATGTATCAAAGTAACACCACTTTAAGGGAGGCATTTGCAGGGATGGCATTTTAAGAGTGAACAACAAAAGACAGGGGTGCCCAATGCTACATCCAATTGACAAAACATATATGGTAATAAGTATAAAATACAAATACTTCAATAATAAAATTTTCTTGGTTATTTATTTAAACCCTTTAGCCAAAGCGTCGTAAGCCTGCATACCAAGGTCAAGGTATAACCAAATTTGCAGGTCCTCACACTAAACTGTGAACCTTTCCTTTTACCGCTGTATGAGGGGAAACAACCTCAGTGGGTCTTGTCCATACAGCAAAATGAGAGAACCTCCCAAGTTAAAAAGGTGGGGTGGGGCGAGCTCTGGGAGGAAGGACCACCTACCTCCAAACAACTGTTGCCAGTTGGAAATTAAATTAACACACACATTCCCAGTAAGCTCAAACTCATATATATATATATATATATATATATATATACATGTAGAGGTATCAGTACTGTGTTAGCCGAGCTTCAATAATCAAAAAATAAATAGATGATACCGTTCTGTGGCTAACGAAATGCTTTTATTTGTGCGAGCTTTCGAGATACAATGATCTCTTCTTCTGGCGATGTTACAATGAATGAAGCAAGCAAAAGCTATACTATAAACAGTTTATAGTATAGCTTTTGCTTGCTTCATTCATTGTAACATCGCCGGAAGAAGAGATCATTGTATCTCGAAAGCTCGCACAAATAAAAGCATTTCGTTAGCCACAGAACGGTATCATCTATTTATTTTTTGATTATATATATATATTGTGGCAGGACGGCCTCGCGGCGGGGTCAGTAAGATGCTTGACACGATGGGAAACTTTAAACACTAGTGGTTTATTAGCCACAACCAAAATAAGTACGGGTGCACTGTCCCTTTAAGAAACTACTTTCTTGCAAATTAAAGCCTAGTCCCGTTAGGGACACTAACTCACTTCTTGAGCCCTTACTAACAGGACAGCCAGCTAATCTGGTCATGCCCAAAACATGCTACACAAACGATATCCAATAAGCATAATAAGAATAAAGTCTTATCTGTTTCAGCTCCAAACAGCAAACAGGAACACGGTTCCGGGGAGCAGGCTGTGTCCAGCCTCGCAGCAATGTTTATCTTTATCCTGGGTTGGGGTCCCAGCTGGTCCCAGCAGCAAAGCTCCTCGCAGGACTGGGGACCAGAGCAGCAGCAGCTGCTACGGCTTCCAAGCCGGGAGAGTTCTCTCCACCTTCCTGTGGAAAAACAAGCTCACCTTGTGTGAGCAACTTCCTGCTTTTTAAAGCACTTGTTTCACTGATAGTTCAGCCCCTGTTTAATTAGGCTGCAGGTGTGCTTCTTTCTGTCTGAGGAGATTAACACTCTGTGAACTGGCTGCAGCATCTCTCCATTCACTATTCCAGCCTACTGAGTTAGTGACTCTGTCACATATCCCTCTCCCCGGCGAAACATTGTCCTGTGGAGCGGCCCGTGCACCATTCCCGTGCACCAGCATCTTCGTCGAAAATGTCTGACGTCGGCCCTTCCCTCCCCCTTTTTTTTCTTGCCTTCCAATTTAGGCATTTTCTTTTTGGGGTAATTACCTTCAGTATTGGGTTCCACACCATTTATCTTCAGTACTTCAACTTGGTCGGGATTCCTTTTAACCCGAAGTACACCCCATGGCACCTCTCTTTTACGGTCAGCAGACTCATAGGCTTGGGCCTTTCTGTCTTGACTCTTTAACTTACTCTGTTGGGAGATTTGCTGGACCATCTGTGCGGTCTTTCTCCCCTTATGATCACGGGCACACTTCTGTCTCATTCGCGGCTGTCTCTTCACAGTGGCTGCCCTCATGGCAAGGAATCCACTTTGTGTCCCCTGGGCACTGTAGTTTGATTGGATTCTTACTGTGCTAGTGCATCGCAATTTGGCCTTCGCATTCCGTGCCTTGTGGAAAGTAGACTGTAGTTCTACAACGGTATCACGGTCATGCTTCCTGGATTGCCTCCCTTGTTTTATCTCTACCGCCACCTTTTCCTTGGACTGCTTCAGTAACCCAAACATCTGTCTTGGGGTTGCAAGCTTTTCCTCCAGCTTCATCTGAGAAACCTCCTGCTGGTCAGCCGTAGAGTCCAACGTAGCATCCCGCTCAGTCTTCAGAGCCTCAAGCTTCTTGACCAGGTCACACATCCCTTAGGACCGTTTCATTGGCTTTCTTCAAAGTACCCAGCTCTGCCCCTAGCGATGCTCTTGTGGCGTACAGCGTGGACCTCAGTTCCTCATGCTGTTCTGTGGGGACATACTGGGTACTCAGCCGTTCCTGTAGCACTCGCTGCTTCTCCTTGGCTGCTTGCAGACTTGCATGTAGCTCTTGCAGCTGGCTCTGCCATAAGTGCGTTGCCTGTGTGTGCTGCTGCAGGGAGACACGTTGCATCCTCTCTGCATTCTGCAGTGCTTCCTGCACCTCTAGCTTTTCCTGGATCAATTGCTTCTCCACTTTTCCTGCTTGGTGGAGCTTCTTATCACCTTTACTGATTTGATCAGTCAAGTCTGAATTTTTCTGCGTCATACTTACATTCTCTTTCCTTACAGTCTCTAAATCCCTCAGGGCATTCTGATGGGTTTCCTTCAACATACCCAGCTCTGTGTTTAGACTGTGGCCCTCCTGGCGTGAGAGCTCCAGCTCTGTTTTGAGCGTGCTAGCTTCTTGGTGAGAAACTTCTAAGTCTTTGATGAAGTTTTGCACATCTCTCTGGGACATCTGATAGCATAGTCTCCAGTCAGGACTTCTTCTCTCTGATTCCATGTTAGCAATTGCGGTGTTGGCCTTATCCAAACTTGTCCTCAGCTCCTCCAACTCACTCCGTAAGAGATGCTCTGTTTTCTTTAAAGCCGCATACTCTTGTATAGCTGGGAGTATACACCTCTGTACCTCGGCATTAGCTTCTCGCTCCCTATTCAATTGTTCCTGCAAGACATCATAATCACGCCGGGCAGTTTGGAGTGCAGAAATTAAGGCCTCTTTTCCCTGGATCAAGGATTCAGCTTCCCTTTGCTCCTCCTTTTCCTTTGCCACCGTTCCTGTGACAATTCTGCCGGTCACTCCGGTCTGCAGCACATCTCGGCACCTTACTGACGCATGTCCTGACAGCGCAGGTTCAAGTGGCTTGATCACTTCCCCTGTGATTTGAGGAACAGTTTTCTTTTTCTTCTTTCTTTTTGCTTTATTAGCTCCAGAGATATCAGTGGTACTGGGCACACGCTCACTGGTATCAGCTTCCACATCTTGCTTGCACTCATAGGGCGTTGCTTGCTTTTGCAGCTGTTTGTCTTTGAAAATTTTGGGGCACACATCTTCCATGTGACCTACTTTATGACAGGCCCAGCATACTAAATTCATCTGTGGGTACGGCTCTCCTCCAGGGGCCACATACGAGTCGTCATCATCATCATCATCATCATCATCATCATCATCATCATCATCATCATCATCATCATCATCGTATGGCCTGAAGGGACACTGTTTTGTATGGTTATGTACATTGCAAAACTGACACATGACGGCGGCCATTTTAAAACCCCGGTTTTTTTTTTTTCTTCACATCCGACGAGGCAGACTTTGCACAACACACGTAACTTGTATGGGCTTTACAATCTTTGAACCTTCTGGGTTCTTCTTAGGGCAACATCTTTGCCAAAATTCATTTTCACTTTCTTTTTTACCAGACAGGGCAAACTTTGCTCACAGCACTTGCTAGCTGCAAATTCACTCACTTCAGCAAAAGGCATTAGCTTTACACAGCAATCCTTTCATACCCGACGGGGCAAAATTTACACTCAGCGCTTGCTAGCTGTAACTTCTATGCTTCAGCAAAAAATCATTTATTTTTTTCGCTTGAGTTCAGTGTCTCAACACATCTTCATCTACTAACCCCCAGAGGCGTAGCATCCCACTTCTGACACCACCTGTGGCAGGACGGCCTCGCGGCGGGGTCAGTAAGACGCTTGACACGATGGGAAACTTTAAACACTAGTTGTTTATTAGCCACAACCAAAATAAGTACGGGTGCACTGTCCCTTTAAGAAACTACTTTCTTGCAAATTAAAGCCTAGTCCCATTAGGGACACTAACTCACTTCTTGAGCCCTTACTAACAGGACAGCCAGCTAATCTGGTCATGCCCAAAACATGCTACACAAACGATATCCAATAAGCATAATAAGAATAAAGTCTTATCTGTTTCAGCTCCAAACAGCAAACAGGAACACGGTTCCGGGGAGCAGGCTGTGTCCAGCCTCGCAGCAATGTTTATCTTTATCCTGGGTTGGGGTCCCAGCTGGTCCCAGCAGCAAAGCTCCTCACAGGACTGGGGACCAGAGCAGCAGCAGCTGCTACGGCTTCCAAGCCGGGAGAGTTCTCTCCACCTTCCTGTGGAAAAACAAGCTCACCTTGTGTGAGCAACTTCCTGCTTTTTATAGCACTTGTTTCACTGATAGTTCAGCCCCTGTTTAATTAGGCTGCAGGTGTGCTTCTTTCTGTCTGAGGAGATTAACACTCTGTGATCTGGCTGCAGCATCTCTCCATTCACTATTCCAGCCTACTGAGTTAGTGACTCTGTCACAATATATATATATATATATATATATATATATATATATATATATATATATATATATATATATATATATATATATATATATATATATATATATATATATATATATATATATATACAAAAAAGATAGAAATCCGCAGCACACTCAAAATGAAAAGTTTTTTAATCCACGATATACATCAAGCAGACACAGAAACTCAGCACCTGGATTTCTGATAAGTATTTATTACTATTTGTATGAGTATAGTTCCTTTCTTGTGTGCACCCAACTTCAGTTTTTGTATATATATTGTGACAAAAGGCTTACTCCGGGGCTCCGCCGTCTGTCCGGGACTGTTAGAACACGGTCTTTTAGGGTAGGTTAAATGATGAGGCGTAACGTGCTGTTCCTTTAAACAGGCTACTGCCTGGTTTATTCAGTCCCAGGCACTGAGACTGCCACAGTGCATACAAAAGAAACACAAGCAAAACAACAACCTGCTCACCTGAGCAATAACTTAACTAAGGTTTCCCTGACTCAGGGTTGGAGTGGCTTTTCCACTTCCAACAACAAAAATAAGGAACTTTGCAGTTTAAGAAAAAAGGAGTAGAATGATTTAATCTGTTTGGGGAGAGGCTTTTCCCCCTCTGCTTCCAGCAGCCTTCCTGCCTCCAGGCTCTTGGGGAGAGGGAAGAGGAACCAGGAAATCAGTCTTAAATACCTGATTTCTAACTAGCAGGATAGGTGACAGAAATCAGGCAGCAGACAAACTCTGGTCTGGATCCCTCATCCCTTAGTTCCAGCACTTGCCAAACTGTGGGATGGAGTGCATGTATTATGAGACTGCACTTTCCAGCTTAAACAGGATAGAAACTGTTCAGTATCCTGGGAGCCCTATATATGGAATTTATTACCATCCCCTGGTTTCTGTCACAATATATATATCAAAAGGAGTTCTACTGAGCGTGTCAAATGTATGCAACAAAAGGCAGGGGTGCCCAATGCTACATTCAATTGACAAAACATATATGGAAATAAGTATAAAGTACAAATACTTGAATAATAAAATTTTCTTGGTTATTTAGTTAAACCCTTTGGCCAAAGCGTCATGAGCCTGCATACCAACGTCAAGGTATAACCAAATTTGCAGGTCCTAACACAAAACTGTGAACCTTTCCTTTTACCTCTGTAAGAGGGGAAACAACCTCAGTGGGTCTTGTCCATACAGCAAAATGAATGAACCTCCCAAGTTAAAAATGTATACAACAACCAAGAATATTTTATATTTAAGTATTTGTACTTTATACTTATTACCATATATGTTTTGTCAATTGGATGTAGCATTGGGCACCCCTATCTTTTGTTGTATACTTTGCCAAGCTCAGCAGCACTCCTTTTGACACACACACACACACACACACACACACACACACACACACACACACACACACACACACACACACACACACACACACACACACACACACACACACACACACACACACACATATCAGTATATGATGTGGTGGGTTTTGGAGTTTGAGCTTACTGGGAATGGGTGTGTTCATTTTAAGAGTGATACATTTTAAAGTGGTAATTTTTAAGTGAGAATATATAGTTACACTATAGTATTACTATAGGTGGACTGGGGACTGGATCTACGGTATCTCTTCTACACAAGTTAACAAGCGGTGAACTACTCTGATCACACTATGATCCCATGCTTATTAGCCTGCACACTTAACCCCCCTTTACACCTTATTTTACTGCAGCCTTTCCCCACTGACTGCACACAACTGCCTTCCCCCCCTCAACACTCAACCCTCACCCCCCTCCCCCTCAACCCTCTGCAAACCCTGATTAGGCCCTAGCATTGCAATGCAGCAAAACATTTTGACAAGGAAAAGGCACACACCTGCTGTTTAGTCTGCAAACACTCACTTGGCTCACAACAGCTTTAATGCAACATTACCTACCTCTTTGATAATGATCCTGGTATGTACTTTGTTCTTTCTTGTGGCCTCATGGAAATGTTACTCTCTATCCACTACAAATTCCTCTCTCCTGGCCCACACCCAACATCACCATACACCCTGGATTACTCAAAAGCCTTGCACTATCTACTGAATGTTGGTGGAGAACATTGAAAACCAGCACTCCAACCACCGTTCACTCTAATGGCAAACATCACAAATTTACAACTTGCAAACAACTACTCAAATTTCTACTCATACTATTACTCCTTTTTCAACTCTGTTCCATACCCCTGAGAATACCCCCTTCAAATACCAAAAAGGTCTATCTATCGCCCACATAAATATCCGGAGCCTGCTGCCCAAACTGGATGAACTAAGGGCATGAGCCTTATGCATAAACCCAAAGCCATCGTTCTCACAGAAACATGGCTAACCCCTAAAACCCCTGATGCAAATATTGCCATTCATGGATACTCCATTTCTAAGAGAGATAGGTCAAAGAGAGGTGGAGGGGTGTTAATTTATATTACAGACACCTTACAATTTACACTGTTAAATTGCCCCCCAAGCCAACCCTCATTTGAAATCCTAGTTGGCAAAATCTGCCTCCCCTTTGCTAAGCCCTGGTTGCTGGCATCTACCGCCCCTCTTTAGTCCCTGACTGATATCATCCAGTTTCTTGGCTCCATTTCTTCTCTGAATGAGAAGTGTGATCTTCTAGTCCTTGAGGATTTCAACTTCAATTGGCTCGACCCTAAAAACCACAAAATCCAGATACAACTCAAGTCACTTAAGCTAACGCAACTCATTTCCCAACTCGCACGGACATACCTGAAATCTCACAACCATTCCTTGCTAGACTGGATTCTCTCCTCAAATCCCAGCAGAATCCAATCCGCTAGCATCCTTACTGACATTTTCAGTGACCATGCAATAGTTTACTGTGTAAGGAAAACTAAACCACCCCAATCAAGCTCTAAAGTTCTCCTCACTGGAACATTTAGAAACTTTAACCCACAACAGTTTCTGGCTGACCTTACCAACTGCCCTTGGTACAGAATTGATTTTATTCCCGACCCTGATTCTGCGCTCGACTATTTCCACCCTGTGTGTGTATTTACTGGCTATATTGGTTCCTGTGAGGGGTTATCCTGCTTCGCTTGGATCCCTCCAAGGTGGAGGCACTGTAAACAGAGGACCGGGCCCACCCCAGGCTCCCAGCGGCAGAGCCCTATGCCTCCTTTAAGCCACACAGTTAATCATCAGCACATGTATTTCCCTTAGACATGGGGAAAGGGGGCTACACATACTTCGTGCCCCAATTTAGCACAAAGCACTGTCTGCTATCATGCCCATTGACAGACAAAATGTAAAGCGAGTCTCCCAGTCACAACAGAGTAAGTATTTTTATTTTCCTGCTGAAGTTACTTTATTACTCTAAAAGCTTCTTGCATATCAAAATGCATTTTGTTTTTAACTTGTTTTCTTTACAATTCTTTTAGAGCAAAAAAATTACTGAACTAATTTTACAAAAAAATATCAAATGTCTTTTTTTCTTTTGCTGCTATTATTACTCTAAAAGCTTATTTTATTGCAAATGAATCATGTATTTTTCATTTATTCGTTTGGAATTATTTTTGGGCCCAACAAATTGTTCTCTTTTCCTTTAAACTGTAGGACAGCAAAGCATTTGGTTGACAAAATCAGCGAGGCTAATGATAAGCGCTGTACAGCAACAGTCAAGATGGTTCTAGAGAAGAGTTACAATATCACAGCATCTGAGAGCAGTATCAGGCTGATGAGATGCCAATTGGGATGGACATATTGACGTGCCAAGTAAGTGTACTGTAATAAAGTTTAGTATAATGCAATAGTATTGTTCTTGGAAGTGTAACGCTGCTTGTTACAGCACTGTACGGAGCTGTTCCCAATGTGGTGCACTGTACAGTAGCTCCTAGCATGACAGAACAGGGTTTATGATTACTGTACCATAGTGCAGTGAGGTATAGGACAGTACAGGTAAAGTGTTGTACAGTAGGTCAAATTGTAGTTTTATTGTCCCTGTAAAATTCTTCCCTGTCATTACAGAGCGTATCCTATGATAAGGGAGGCCAAGAATAAGATAAAAAGAGTGGACCAAGCACGGGAATGGATCGAACATGGAGAGAATTTTCAGGCTGTTATCTTTTTTGATGAGACAACTGTAGCTCTTGAGAGATTTGCCACTTATGCATTCCACAAAAATAAAACCACCTATCCCTGAAGCCGCGGCCCAAGCACCAACTGAAGATGCATGTGTAGGGGGCTATCTCTAGATGTGCATAGTTATATTTGAAGGTAATGTACAGAAATACACAAAAATACACAAAGTCACATGCTGTAGCATTATGCACTGTAGTAGTGTATTCTGTACCATAATGTAAAGTATTTTAATCATTTTTTTTCTCTTGATCCAGTAATCATGGATAAAGTATACTTCCAAGAGCAAATTGTCACCCGTATTGTTAAATACATTAGGCATGATTTCCATTCTGGTGGTCACCGGTTCTTCCAGGACAATAACCCTAAACATACCACCTCTAGTACCTATATTCTTGTGACCGGGATCAACTGGATTAAGACTGTGCTTAGTGCTTGTAGATAACAGTTTTAGCAATAGTGCCCAAAGTCATGCAGTAGCTGAAAAGGCAAACAAGATCTTCTCTTGCATTAAACGGGCAATGGATGGAAGGGAAGTAAACATAATTATGCCCCTTTACAAAGCATTAGTAAAACCACACCTTGAATATGCAGTACAATTTTGGGCACCATTCCTTAGAAAAGACATTATGGAACTGGAGAGAGTGCAGAGAAGAGCCACCAAATTAGTAAAGGTGATGGACAATCTATTTTATGTGGAGAGGCTAGCTAAATTAGATTTATTTACATTAGAAAAGAGGTGTCTAAGAGGGAATATGATAACTAAATACAAATATATTTGGGGACAGTACAGGGACCTTTCAAAAAACTATTCATCTCAAGGGAAGTACAAAGGACTCGTGGCATCCCTTAAGGTTTGGAGGAAAGGAGATTTCACCAGCCACAAAGTAAAGGGTTCATTACAGTAAGGCCAGTTAAAATGTGGAATTCATTACCCATGGAGACTGTGATGGCAGATACAATAGATTTGTTCAAAAAAGGTTGGACATCTTTTTAGAAAGTAAAGGTATACAGGCATATACCAAATAAGTAAACATGGGAAGAATGTTGATCCAAGGAATAATCCGATTGCCAATTCTTGGAGTCAGGAAGGAATTTATTTTTCCCCTGATGAGATTTCATTGCATGATATGACACTGGTTTTTTTATTTTGCCTTCCTCTGGATCAATAAGTAACTATTGATATAGGATACAGTATCTGTTGTCTAAATTTGGCTAGGTTGAACTTGATGGACGTACAGTATGCCTTTTTTCAACCTCATCTACTATGTAACTATAAAGATTATATGCAGATATATATATCCACCAATCCCATGCAATCCAATCCCAAATCTCTGGTTGCCTCCTGGCTATATCCAAGTCGATGGCACTCTGCCATCTTAAACTTAACATGTCTTAAAATTGAGGTTCTCATATTTCTCCCTAAATCTGGCCTTTTATGCTATTTCTACATCACAGTAAATGGTACTACCATCTATCCTGTCACCAAAGCATGTTGCCTAGAAGTAACTGTGACGTACTGTACGGCACACCTGTGAGCACACAATTTGCATATGGGACAAGGGTTAAGACACAGCTACCTACAGTAGCTGACCCACTTTTCATGTTCTGCAAAGGTCCCTCAAATGAGTAATAGCTCCCCTCAATCTATCCCAATATGTCCCAAGGGCAGTTAAAATGTGGAATTCATTACCAATTGAGTCTGTGATGGCAGATACTGTACAATAGATATCTTTTTGTGAGACTGTGACTGGTAAAACCTGGAACAAATACAACATCCTGGGCAAGAAGTTCATTTTTACTGAGGTTATTCTCCCCGACCATGATATTTGATACACTCCATGTCCTTAGATATTTTTTCAGTCCTATAATAAGTTTGGGTAATTTGCCCCATATAGTTCCTCATAGGTCTTAGTGATGAACACCCCCAGGTATTTTATCTTATCTAGTTTCCATTTAATAGGAAATCTTTTTTTCATTTCTAGCTCATCTGCTATTGGGATGTGCAGACTTAAGGCTTCCGATTTAGCATGGTTTATTTGGAAATTTGAGAGCTCGCAAAACTCTTCAATTGTGTCAAATACTGTAGGCACTGCACCAATGTTTTCGGGTTAGTGAGCGAGAGCATGACATCGTCTGCGAACAGAGACATCTTATATTCTCTGTCGCCTATTGATACTCCTTTTATTGCAGGTTTTTGTCTTATTTTGGAGGCTAGGGCTTCTATACATTAAACAAAAAACAAGGGAGATAGAGGGCATCTCTGGCGGGTGTCATTTGTAATTTGAAATGGTGTTGAGGTACAGCCTGAGGTTCGCAATGTAGCTTTTGGGTTTGAATACAAACCTGAATTCCTCTAATAAAACTTTCATGTATACCCATTTTATTTAGTATCTGAAACATAAATGGCCACTCTACCTGTCAAATGTTTTCTCGGCGTCCAGCCCTAGTATCAGTTGGATTTTGGATTGGATTGCTATTATGGATTATATTTATAATCCTGTGGATATTATCTGAGGCCTGACGTTCCGGGGTAAATCCCACCTGAAGTGTATTCAGGACTTTATTTAAACGTGTTGCTAATATTTTTGCAAATAGCTTTATGTCCGTGTTAATCAGCGATATGGGCCTATAACTTGAACAAATGAATAGGGAAAGTTTACTCTACCTGTAGGGTGCTCACCCAGGATATATAAGCTTACTAGGAAGCTTGGTAACTGGACACAACTCTTGGGAAATGGGGAATGGGGAAGAGAGAGATATCTTTTGAATGGGGGCACTACTAAAATACCCCAATTGCAACTGATTTGCTAATAATATGCGTCCCAGCTAAGGTATCATTTTTTACAGTTAACCAGTATTCCTTAGGACTAACAATAATGGGATTGGTTATTAATAGGTACAGAATTGAAGGGCACCAATATCTGGATGTACAGGATATTGGTGAGATCACATACAAATAAAGTAAAATAATTTTAATACATCAAATACTTATTAAACTCAAACTTCAAAACTATTAAAATGTGAGGGTGATAGTAAGATGTAACACGGCTAATAGCAAACACTAGTAATTGTGAATGTACATGAAATCCTCGATCCCAACTTAACAGGCTAAATGCCATTCGTGGTAATGCCTAAAACTCCACTCACTGGTAAACCAAAGAGACCTTGATATACTTATTACTTTTACCTATAGATGCCTAATGCAGATAGGTGCTGATAATTCATGAACCTATCTGCGGCTTGGTAATACAGAAAGTATATCACACAGCTATTCTTAAGTAAACACACGTCTGTATGTCTCTTCAAATATAGTAGACAATGGTTGCAGAAGAGTATCCTTAAGAATGATGATACATTCCTATACTCTACACTTTGATCAATAAAGTGGCAGAACTAGCAAAGGTGTAAAACAGCCAGTCTAAGCCTGTTGCACATACAAAGCATTAGGCACTAATAAAAGCTTAATGGTAACAGAAAGAGATCATTTGTCTCTATTGATATACTGTGTTCTCTATACACAATGCTGGCCTCTTATTTGTATTTTAAGAGGCACTGATTGACAGTGGTTTTATTCCACCTTTGTAGAGAAATGACCATTGAGGAATCTGTCTTTTGAGGGGTATGAATCACACTTCCTGTGCTTGATATTGCACAGACAGATAACTTGGACATACTGTAGCGCATCATCCTTTCCTTCTTTGTGTATTACAATTATCGCTGCCGCGAGCATTTCTCTTGGAATCTCTTCTCCTTTTAGAATTGCATTAAATAGTCTAACTAAGTATGGATTTAGGATGGCTTCAAACCTTTTATAGTATAAATTTGAAAACCCATCTGATAGATTACGAAACCTCTTCTGCTGTTATCTGTGCGCCCAATAAAATGGCATTTTGATCATTTATCTTGGGCAATTTACAGGTTTCTAGATATTTGTCTATTTTTTCTCTTTGGTTCAGATCTATGTGTCCCTAGTTTTTCAGATTGCTATAATATTTTACAAATTTGCTGTTAATTTCTAGTGGGTTGAGTCGTCTTGTCCAGATCAACTTTTAAACTGAATATATTTAAGCCAGACATTGTAGTTACGCTGCTAGATACCTGTCAGCTTGGTTCCCTTTCTCATAAAAGAGTTGGTTAGTCAATCTCATTGCCTTATCTGTGTCTTCTATCATTATATTTTTTCATTTCCCTCCTATATTTGTCTATTTTTGATCTAATATCAGCTGTCGGGGTCTGCTGGAACACTTTTTCATTTTTCTTAGTTGTCATTTAGCTCTACTAGCCTTTTATTCTTCTTCTTATTTTTATATGATGCTATACTAATGACTTTACTTTATGGTTGCTTTATGGGCCGCCCATAAAATAGATTCTTTCACCTGGTCATTATCGTTTTGAAAAAATATTCCCGTATGGCCTCACCAATCAAGTCCCCAGACTCAGCTATTCCCAGTAAAAGATCGTTTAATCTCCATCGATGGTTAGGAGATCTCTGTTTTATATCTTTCAGGAGTACCATCACTGGAGCGTTGTCTGACTAGGTGATATTGTGCATCTCAGCTTTTAATGTATTACCAGCCAGTTCAAAGGAGGCAAATATATTGTCTATTCGTGTATATTGATCATGAGGGGCTGAGTAAAACGAATAGCTTCTAGATGCAGTATTCATCATCCTCCATGTGTCTATTAAGACGTTATCGGTTAGAATTTTTTTCAGCATTCTGGAACCTTTTGGTCTCGTGTGGCATTCTTTGTTGGGGGGCTTACCTTATCTCTTGTGTTATCTAAGATATTATTTAAATCTCCTCCAACTATTAAATGTCTTTTCCTACTGTATGTTCAATGACAGTATGAAAAGCCTAATTTAAAAAAGTTTCCTGGTTTTCATTTGGGGCATACAGTATGTGTTTGCTATAGTTAGATCTGTTGTGCCTAGTTTTCCTGAGATGATAATCAGCCTGCCCAACTTATCTCTTTATATCTTTGTTGTTCTAAATAGAATATATTCTGGATCCAGGGTCATGTCTGGAGGTATGAATGAACCCAGCTAGCTTCAACCCAGCCCTCTTTCCAAAACACAACAAGTCCTGTATATTGTCTTCACTTTATTTAGGGAAAGCAGTAATAAAGACAGGCACTTGTGGATGAGATGTTTGTGATGGAATAATGTCTCTCTGTGGGTGCTTTGTAGTAAGGGCAGGTGAAAAAGGATAAGTCCTTGCCAGTAGAGCAAATTACAGGAGGGGTACTCACTCAGCCAGTGTAGAAGTGGAAAAGGAAGTGCCAGTGTATGCTGGGTAGCAAGATAGCCTGGGGACAGACCATCTGTAAGCAAGGCAGAGGGGGAGAAGGCAGACTAACCCATTCTGACAGAAAGGCTGAGGTTGCTGTAGCATCTCACTGGCATAATGCAGAGACAGGGATCGCAACACTGTGTCTAACACACAGGCACTGTGAGTGCACAGAGCAAAATACATGCAGCTGGAACGAGAACGTGACAAGCAGAAGCTGCAAAGGAAAGGGGGGGGGGGTGAAACAGAAATGTGGTTCTTGTTCCATGACACTCCCCGTCTGGTATCTGCAGATACCACTATATAACTTGAATATGTGGAACATATGTGCAATGCTAACAAACATAACATAATAATGCAAAGTCCATGGCCACATAACGAGGCGATACCGGCCATTGAAATCCCTTGGCAAAGTCTTTTAGCAAAGGATGTTGGGTGGATGAACCGGTCCAGGTTAGCTGGGTTCACCACAATGTCTCTCTGTGAAAGTCTCTGGCACTGTTTCTTTTTAAACTTATGGAAGAACAGTCCTTTTGTCTCTGTGGTTTTAACTTCAGAGTGCATCCCTTTGTAGGTATGCCAGCTGTGGCAGCCTGTCTCTCTAACACCTGGCGTTTGGCAGAAGGAGATGGCCTTCGGCTCCTTGCGGAAGCGGATCGACACTCCTGGAAGATCAGTTGTCGAATCTAGCCCAGTAAAGAGGGCGTCGTTTGGGGAGACTCCCTGGTGCTGAGCGCTGGAGCTGAACACTACACGGATTTGATCGGGTTCCTGAGGGTGGTAGATCCCAGATAATTGGAGGTACCAGCATTCTTCACCTTTCTTTATTAGAGGTGCTGGCTTTGCGTGGCCGGTAAGGAATATCTTCTGGATGAAGGCCACAAAGTTGTTTTTGGTCCCTGGTTCCCTTTGTAGGTCGCAGAGGTGCGAAGTGAACCTAGAGATGGCATGTTCTCCATTGTTTGGGAAGCACCTTCTTGGTGAACGGAACGGTAGCGGGTTCGCCCAACTGCCAGGTCCATTATTGACGAGCTCCTTGACCGTTAACATCGGGAATTCTCCATCTCCCATCAATGGTGTTTGCTTGTCGTCGTCCTTTGTGGTCTGGAACGCTGTGCACCCTAAGTCATTGGTGCATTCCTCTTGCAAGAGAACGTCTCCACGTATTTTGGCGATACGCCTTTCTGTCTCTTTGTTGACTGCCCTCAGGAGGTTGTTCCCTTCCTGGACATGACGAAAAACAGTCTCTTTAGTCATTGTAAATCCCTTTGTGAAATGTCTCTGCGACTGTCTCTTTTTTGACGCGTGTCTTTTTGACACTGTGGCTCCACCTGTAGGGCGCAATCTTTTGTCCGTGCTCTTTGTCAGTGCACGCATTGCCCACTATCACCCGTCCTAGGTCAAGTCTTTGGGCGTATGGTGCGTTGTGGGGTCCGTTATGCTGTTTACGGACTTTATGTACCCTCAAGATGTCCCTACCGAGCAGCAGCAAGATCTTGGCGCCTTGTTCTACCGGCGGGATGTAGTTGGCTATTCCTCTGAGTGCGGGTGATGGCATGCCACGTCTGGTGTGGGAATCTCGTCCCTGTTTGTGGCCATGTGGTTGCACTCGATGAGTGTGGGGAGAGCTATCTTCACTCTGTTATCCACTGAACGTATCACGTAACCGCTTGCTCTTCTCCCTGTTGTCTCAGTTGACCCTGCACAGGTTCTGAGGGTGTAGGGTGAGGCATTGTCTTGTAAGTTGAATAAGTTGAAGAACTCCGTCTTCTCCAATTATCTGTTGCTTTGGTCGTCGAAGATTGCATACATCTGAAAAGCCTTCTCAGGTTGTCCCTGGGGGTGCACTGCGACAAGGCATATTTTGGAGCAGGACATTTTGTCGCTTTCTTTTCCGCAAACCTCGGTGCGCTGAGATGTGACGGATGTTGGCTCTCCTTCTCCTTCCTCCCCATCATGCTCCGCTACGGAGGATGGGTTGTTTAGTTGGTGGAGTGTCAGCGCCTCTGGATGTAAAGATGTTACGTGCTTGTCACTTTTGCACACTGTACATTTGACTTCTTCTTTACAGTCTCTGGCTAGGTGAGTCGTGGAACCGCAGCACCTGAAGCAAACTCTGAATTCTCCAAGTAACCTCTTGCGTTCCTCTAGGACTTCATCCTGAACCCAAAGCACTTGTTAAGTGGGTGTGGCTTCTTGTGTATGGGACATTCCCTGTTTGGGTCCCTTGGTTCCTCGTCTCCGGCGACCAACTGATCGGGAGTAGTTTGGGTCGTTGGAGGCACATCCGTCCTGTGGACCGAGATGGGTGTTTGAGTGTTACCGTATCTCGCCACTGGTCTCTCATTCCTCAGGCTGCTTGCACTGTGTGTGGTTTGCGCACCATGATGAAACTGGGATCATTCCTTGTCCTTGCCGCTTCGCGGATGAAGCTCAAGAAGAATGAGAATGGGGGGAAGGCGACTTGCTTCTCCCTTTTGTATTTGGAGCCTTGTGAAATCCACCTTTCTTGGAAGTGGAAGGGTAGCTTCTCTAGGATGGGTCTCACTCCATGAGCTGAGTCTAGGACGTTGAGACCTGTTAAGGAATGGTCTTTTCTTGCAAACTCCAGCTCTTGTAGCAGGTCCCCGAGCTCTCGTAACTTCAAGTAGTCTCTAGCTGTGATCTTGGGAAAGCTGTCGACTCTTTTGAAGAGCGAATCCTCGACTGCTTCGGGGCTACCGTAGCACTCTTCTAGCCTTCCCACACTAGGTCAAGACCTACTTCTGGGTGGTTCGCGTTTGCCGTCCGAAGTCTCCTCCCGTGCTCCCTGGATTCGTTTCCCAGCCATTTGGATAGGAGGTTGAGCTCTTCCCTTGCTGAGAAGCCCAGGCTGTTGATTGCGTCCTTGAACGTGAACTTCCACGTCCGGAATTTCTCAGGACGGTCGTCAAAGTTGGTGAGTCCTGTTTTCACCAGGTCACATGGCTATGTACTTGGCTATGTATGTCAGGCCTGAGGCATCAGCGTGTTGGTCACGTTCTGAGGTAGTTGCTGGGAGGGTCTGTGCGGTCGCCTCTTCCTTGGCGTGGACGCGTGATGACTGCTGGACGGTGTGAGGGGCTGTGTTCTCCCGTGTGGGTGTACCTGGATTGCGAGCCTGTTGTGGTACATCCTTGTGCGCGCTGGCGTGTGGATCAATGTTGCGGCTGTGGCTATCCCAGGCAGCATGTACCATTGAAGGAGCAGCGTCTTCTCCTCGTGGATCTAGCAAGTCTTCGGTGTCTGTGGAGTCACTCCCTCCGTGTTGAGATGGCGCGCTGGTGTTTACACTGAAGAGGCTCCTTACGTAGTCTTCAGTGCGTTGGATTGGATCCTCTGAGGCTATCCGTCTGTACGGTTGCTCCCCACCGTCCTGTCTCGCAGCTGCTTCTAAGACTTTGGCTTGGGCTATGGCGGCAGCGGCATCCTCTTCTTTGCTTAGAGCTTCTAGATCCGTGCCCAATTAGGCCTTTCTACGCGCAGCGGCAGCGGTGGCATTGGCGGCGGCAGCGGTGGCGTCATTGGCAGCGGCGGCGGTGGCAGCGGCGGCATTGGCAGCGGCGGCGGTAGCAGCGGCGGCATTGGCAGCGGCGGCGGTAGCAGCGGCGGCGGCATTGGCGGCGTTCTGCTCCTCCTCTTCTATGCATGCTCTTTCTGCCCTTACGGCTGCCTCTCTCCGACCATATTCGGCCCTGGCACGTGCGGCCTCTGAGGTGGCTCGCGCCTTGGTAGCGCTGGCGCTTGCGCTGGACACGTTAGATTGCGCTGATCTTGCTGACCTTGATGAATGCCTGGATGTACTTGAGCGCTGTGATGCGCTTTCCAGCAGAAGGTCCTTTCTCCTACTCTCAGCCTCCGTGATAGTGGTTCGCACGCGGCTGTCTCGTGTCAGGTCAATGTTACTCTGTAAGTCTCTTTCTTGTAAGCTTTCGCTGGTGTTAGCCCTGGTCAGGTAAGTAATGTATGCCTCTGACAGCTCTTGATAACGTGAGTGATCAGTCCTTAATTGCGTTATTGCCTGCTCGAGCTGTTGCGCATAGTTGCCAACGCTACTAACATTGCGTATTTCCAGTGTGGTTGTTTCCCAGGCCAACTCTAATTTAGCGCGGTGCGCTTCAATGTCAGTCTCATATTTTTCACGGGCCTTTTGTGTCAGTGTGACTGTCCGTTTAGGCCTTGCGTTTGCCTGTGCCTGTTGCAGTTGCGCAGCGGTCTCTGTGTCTGAGTGGTCACTCTCCTGCGTGATGTCTGGTGAGGATCTGAGTTCTGCCATGCTGTAGGTGTGTGTATGCCTTTAGCCAGTGCGTGTGGCGTGCGGTCTGTTACCTGTGTCAGCAATGGGCGACTGTCTCAGATGATACCGAGCGGTGTCCTGCAGCGTTCAGCGTAGGGGTAGCTGTACTCACAGGTGTCCGGTGGCTCTGACCCGTGTCCTGGTGGGTGTCCGGTGGCGTGGCCTTTGGTGGCGCTGGCAGTGGGGACGTGCGCAGGGTAAGGTGAGATGGTAATCCCTCACTATGGAGCTGTGCAGAGGGTGAACTCAGACAGAGAAAGGCAATCAAGTTTTGTGTAAGCTGCACTGTCTGTCTGCAAAGCTGCTGCCTTGTGTGCAAGGTTGTTTGCTGGCTGTGTGCAGTGTAAGCTGATTGTTGTTAGTAAGGCTGCTGCTTGTCAGTCTGCAGGGACTGCTCTGTGTAGCATAAAGTCTTTGAGTAGTAGCTTCTGAATGTGTCTGTAAGGCACACAGTCCTCCTTTTTCACTTTTCTGGATCCAGGTCATGTCTGGAGGTATGAATGAACCCAGCTAGCATCAACTCAGCTCTCTTTCCAAAACACAACAAGTCCTGTATATTTTCTTCACTTTATTTAGGGAAAGCGGCAATAAAGACAGGCACTTGTAGATGAGATGTTTGTGATGGAATAATGTCTCTCTGTGGGTGCTTATTAGTAATGGCAGGTGAAAAAGGATAAGTCCTTGCCAGTAGAGCAAATTACAGGAGGGGTACTCACTCAGCCAGTGTAGAAGTGGAAAAGGAAGTGCCAGTGTATGCTGGGTAGCAAGATAGCCTGGGGACAGACCATCTGTAAGCAAGGCAGAGGGGGAGAAGGCAGACTAACCCATTCTGACAGAAAGGCTGAGGTTGCTGTAGCATCTCACTGGCATAATGCAGAGACAGGGATCGCAACACTGTGTCTAACACACAGGCACTGTGAGTGCACAGAGCAAAATACATGCAGCTGGAACGAGAACGTGACAAGCAGAAGCTGCAAAGGAAAGGGGGGGGGTGAAACAGAAATGTGGTTCTTGTTCCATGACACTCCCCGTCTGGTATCTGCAGATACCACTATATAACTTGAATATGTGGAACATATGTGCAATGCTAACAAACATAACATAATAATGCAAAGTCCATGGCCACATAACGAGGCGATACCGGCCATTGAAATCCCTTGGCAAAGTCTTTTAGCAAAGGATGTTGGGTGGATGAACCGGTCCAGGTTAGCTGGGTTCACCACAATGTCTCTCTGTGAATGTCTCTGGCACTGTTTCTTTTTAAACTTATGGAAGAACAGTCCTTTTGTCTCTGTGGTTTTAACTTCAGAGTGCATCCCTTTGTAGGTATGCCAGCTGTGGCAGCCTGTCTCTCTAACACCTGGCGTTTGGCAGAAGGAGATGGCCTTCGGCTCCTTGCGGAAGCGGATCGACACTCCTGGAAGATCAGTTGTCGAATCTAGCCCAGTAAAGAGGGCGTCGTTTGGGGAGACTCCCTGGTGCTGAGCGCTGGAGCTGAACACTACACGGATTTGATCGGGTTCCTGAGGGTGGTAGATCCCAGATAATTGGAGGTACCAGCATTCTTCACCTTTCTTTATTAGAGGTGCTGGCTTTGCGTGGCCGGTAAGGAATATCTTCTGGATGAAGGCCACAAAGTTGTTTTTGGTCCCTGGTTCCCTTTGTAGGTCGCAGAGGTGCGAAGTGAACCTAGAGATGGCATGTTCTCCATTGTTTGGGAAGCACCTTCTTGGTGAACGGAACGGTAGCGGGTTCGCCCAACTGCCAGGTCCATTATTGACGAGCTCCTTGACCGTTAACATCGGGAATTCTCCATCTCCCATCAATGGTGTTTGCTTGTCGTCGTCCTTTGTGGTCTGGAACGCTGTGCACCCTAAGTCATTGGTGCATTCCTCTTGCAAGAGCACGTCTCCACGTATTTTGGCGATACGCCTTTCTGTCTCTTTGTTGACTGCCCTCAGGAGGTTGTTCCCTTCCTGGACATGACGAAAAACAGTCTCTTTAGTCATTGTAAATCCCTTTGTGAAATGTCTCTGCGACTGTCTCTTTTTTGACGCGTGTCTTTTTGACACTGTGGCTCCACCTGTAGGGCACAATCTTTTGTCCGTGCTCTTTGTCAGTGCACGCATTGCCCACTATCACCCGTCCTAGGTCAAGTCTTTGGGCGTATGGTGCGTTGTGGGGTCCGTTATGCTGTTTACGGACTTTATGTACCCTCAAGATGTCCCTACCGAGCAGCAGCAAGATCTTGGCGCCTTGTTCTACCGGCGGGATGTAGTTGGCTATTCCTCTGAGTGCGGGTGATGGCATGCCACGTCTGGTGTGGGAATCTCGTCCCTGTTTGTGGCCATGTGGTTGCACTCGATGAGTGTGGGGAGAGCTATCTTCACTCTGTTATCCACTGAACGTATCACGTAACCGCTTGCTCTTCTCCCTGTTGTCTCAGTTGACCCTGCACAGGTTCTGAGGGTGTAGGGTGAGGCATTGTCTTGTAAGTTGAATAAGTTGAAGAACTCCGTCTTCTCCAATTATCTGTTGCTTTGGTCGTCGAAGATTGCATACATCTGAAAAGCCTTCTCAGGTTGTCCCTGGGGGTGCACTGCGACAAGGCATATTTTGGAGCAGGACATTTTGTCGCTTTCTTTTCCGCAAACCTCGGTGCGCTGAGATGTGACGGATGTTGGCTCTCCTTCTCCTTCCTCCCCATCATGCTCCGCTACGGAGGATGGGTTGTTTAGTTGGTGGAGTGTCAGCGCCTCTGGATGTAAAGATGTTACGTGCTTGTCACTTTTGCACACTGTACATTTGACTTCTTCTTTACAGTCTCTGGCTAGGTGAGTCGTGGAACCGCAGCACCTGAAGCAAACTCTGAATTCTCCAAGTAACCTCTTGCGTTCCTCTAGGACTTCATCCTGAACCCAAAGCACTTGTTAAGTGGGTGTGGCTTCTTGTGTATGGGACATTCCCTGTTTGGGTCCCTTGGTTCCTCGTCTCCGGCGACCAACTGATCGGGAGTAGTTTGGGTCGTTGGAGGCACATCCGTCCTGTGGACCGAGATGGGTGTTTGAGTGTTACCGTATCTCGCCACTGGTCTCTCATTCCTCAGGCTGCTTGCACTGTGTGTGGTTTGCGCACCATGATGAAACTGGGATCATTCCTTGTCCTTGCCGCTTCGCGGATGAAGCTCAAGAAGAATGAGAATGGGGGGAAGGCGACTTGCTTCTCCCTTTTGTATTTGGAGCCTTGTGAAATCCACCTTTCTTGGAAGTGGAAGGGTAGCTTCTCTAGGATGGGTCTCACTCCACGAGCTGAGTCTAGGACGTTGAGACCTGTTAAGGAATGGTCTTTTCTTGCAAACTCCAGCTCTTGTAGCAGGTCCCCGAGCTCTCGTAACTTCAAGTAGTCTCTAGCTGTGATCTTGGGAAAGCTGTCGACTCTTTTGAAGAGCGAATCCTCGACTGCTTCGGGGCTACCGTAGCACTCTTCTAGCCTTCCCACACTAGGTCAAGACCTACTTCTGGGTGGTTCGCGTTTGCCGTCCGAAGTCTCCTCCCGTGCTCCCTGGATTCGTTTCCCAGCCATTTGGATAGGAGGTTGAGCTCTTCCCTTGCTGAGAAGCCCAGGCTGTTGATTGCGTCCTTGAACGTGAACTTCCACGTCCGGAATTTCTCAGGACGGTCGTCAAAGTTGGTGAGTCCTGTTTTCACCAGGTCACATGGCTATGTACTTGGCTATGTATGTCAGGCCTGAGGCATCAGCGTGTTGGTCACGTTCTGAGGTAGTTGCTGGGAGGGTCTGTGCGGTCGCCTCTTCCTTGGCGTGGACGCGTGATGACTGCTGGACGGTGTGAGGGGCTGTGTTCTCCCGTGTGGGTGTACCTGGATTGCGAGCCTGTTGTGGTACATCCTTGTGCGCGCTGGCGTGTGGATCAATGTTGCGGCTGTGGCTATCCCAGGCAGCATGTACCATTGAAGGAGCAGCGTCTTCTCCTCGTGGATCTAGCAAGTCTTCGGTGTCTGTGGAGTCACTCCCTCCGTGTTGAGATGGCGCGCTGGTGTTTACACTGAAGAGGCTCCTTACGTAGTCTTCAGTGCGTTGGATTGGATCCTCTGAGGCTATCCGTCTGTACGGTTGCTCCCCACCGTCCTGTCTCGCAGCTGCTTCTAAGACTTTGGCTTGGGCTATGGCGGCAGCGGCATCCTCTTCTTTGCTTAGAGCTTCTAGATCCGTGCCCAATTAGGCCTTTCTACGCGCAGCGGCAGCGGTGGCATTGGCGGCGGCAGCGGTGGCGTCATTGGCAGCGGCGGCGGTGGCAGCGGCGGCATTGGCAGCGGCGGCGGTAGCAGCGGCGGCATTGGCAGCGGCGGCGGTAGCAGCGGCGGCGGCATTGGCGGCGTTCTGCTCCTCCTCTTCTATGCATGCTCTTTCTGCCCTTACGGCTGCCTCTCTCCGACCATATTCGGCCCTGGCACGTGCGGCCTCTGAGGTGGCTCGCGCCTTGGTAGCGCTGGCGCTTGCGCTGGACACGTTAGATTGCGCTGATCTTGCTGACCTTGATGAATGCCTGGATGTACTTGAGCGCTGTGATGCGCTTTCCAGCAGAAGGTCCTTTCTCCTACTCTCAGCCTCCGTGATAGTGGTTCGCACGCGGCTGTCTCGTGTCAGGTCAATGTTACTCTGTAAGTCTCTTTCTTGTAAGCTTTCGCTGGTGTTAGCCCTGGTCAGGTAAGTAATGTATGCCTCTGACAGCTCTTGATAACGTGAGTGATCAGTCCTTAATTGCGTTATTGCCTGCTCGAGCTGTTGCGCATAGTTGCCAACGCTACTAACATTGCGTATTTCCAGTGTGGTTGTTTCCCAGGCCAACTCTAATTTAGCGCGGTGCGCTTCAATGTCAGTCTCATATTTTTCACGGGCCTTTTGTGTCAGTGTGACTGTCCGTTTAGGCCTTGCGCCTGCCTGCACCTGTTGCAGTTGCGCGGCGGTCTCTGTGTCTGAGTGATCGCTCTCCTGCGTGATGTCTGGTGAGGATCTGAGTTCTGCCATGCTGTAGGTGTGTGTATGCCTTTAGCCAGTGCGTGTGGCGTGCGGTCTGTTACCTGTGTCAGCAATGGGCGACTGTCTCAGATGATACCGAGCGGTGTCCTGCAGCGTTCAGCGTAGGGGTAGCTGTACTCACAGGTGTCCGGTGGCTCTGACCCGTGTCCTGGTGGGTGTCCGGTGGCGTGGCCTTTGGTGGCGCTGGCAGTGGGGACGTGCGCAGGGTAAGGTGAGATGATAATCCCTCACTATGGAGCTGTGCAGAGGGTGAACTCAGACAGAGAAAGGCAATCAAGTTTTGTGTAAGCTGCACTGTCTGTCTGCAAAGCTGCTGCCTTGTGTGCAAGGTTGTTTGCTGGCTGTGTGCAGTGTAAGCTGATTGTTGTTAGTAAGGCTGCTGCTTGTCAGTCTGCAAGGACTGCTCTGTATAGCATAAAGTCTTTGAGTAGTAGCTTCTGAATGTGTCTGTAAGGCACACAGTCCTCCTTTTTCACTTTTCTGGATCCAGGTCATGTCTGGAGGTATGAATGAACCCAGCTAGCATCAACTCAGCTCTCTTTCCAAAACACAACAAGTCCTGTATATTTTCTTCACTTTATTTAGGGAAAGCGGCAATAAAGACAGGCACTTGTAGATGAGATGTTTGTGATGGAATAATGTCTCTCTGTGGGTGCTTTGTAGTAAGGGCAGGTGAAAAAGGACAAGTCCTTGCCAGTAGAGCAAATTACAGGAGGGGTACTCACTCAGCCAGTGTAGAAGTGGAAAAGGAAGTGCCAGTGTATGCTGGGTAGCAAGATAGCCTGGGGACAGACCATCTGTAAGCAAGGCAGAGGGGGAGAAGGCAGACTAACCCATTCTGACAGAAAGGCTGAGGTTGCTGAGGTTGCTGTAGCAACTCACTGGCATAATGCAGAGACAGGGATCGCAACACTGTGTCTAACACACAGGCGCTGTGAGTGCACAGAGCAAAATACATGCAGCTGGAATGAGAACGTGACAAGCAGAAGCTGCAAAGGAAAGGGGGGGTTGAAACAGAAATGTGGTTCTTGTTCCATGACAGAATAGCTACCCCTGCTTTTTAACTTTTTGCTGGCGAGTGGTATATTTGGGACAACATTCTATCTTTCAGTGTGACTATATCTTCAATATTTAAATGGGTTTCTTGTATACCATAATATAGATATCGCCTTGATTTTTCTTAAAGTCCCTGAACATTAGTCTTGTTTTCATTGGTGAATTCAACCCTTAACATTTATGGAGATTATTTCTAGATTGCTAGCCATTTACCTGGTTGGGTCCCATTCTATGTACATCTCGCAGACCTAACTCTTTGGACATATAAACCAACCTTGAAGATTTTAGTGTGGTCAAGTTGATAACATTTCGTATCTTTGGACAATAGCATTGGAAATGTTTTGGTGAGTAAAACAAAAAAATGTGGACACAATGGTAAAAAATAAAGTTAGGGATTTTAACTTGGATTGGGTTGGAGCCCATGTGTTACCATGGCCTTTGACTCTACTTTTATGGTAATTGTGTTGAGAAGAGTTGAAAAGTGTTTGTAGGGTGTGCAGTGGTACCTGTGATCAGTAATCCGTCATCCGCACCGTCTTGCATTTTTGGTCCCATCATATGCATAATATGTGGAGAGTGTTTCTTTCACTGAAGAGAGTTTTCTTTGCCTCTAAGATTCTAGATTGAATAACTTGTTTTAACTTAAACAGATCATACACACTAAGAAGATATATTTTAACATTAATAATAATTTAAAAATGTGTGAAACATCACCTTTAACTATGTATCAAACATTATGCCTATTGAAGTTGTTGCTTGTTTAGAATCCTATCACAGAGCTGTGCTATTTTGCAGTTTCAAAATCTCTTGCCTAAGATCTGCGTAAAGTAGAGCTAGGGTTCAAAGAAAGTCCAACAATACCTGTCCATCTGATATGGTGTCCCCATCTTCATATTGGAGCTGCCCGTTTACTGGGTGTTTTGGGGCCTGGCTACCTTTCTGTGTCTTCTTGGTCCTTGCCACCAACATATTCCATTCTTCTCGTCTAGGGAGGGTTTGTACCAGTTTTAGCCTCCTAATAGTTTCTGCAGTAACTTCTAGACTAGAGTCTTCATGAACTCAAGGCCCTCAGCTGGCCTTCTCAATGTTGCCTGTTTTCTGTTGTGCGAGGTTGGGAGGCTGAAGGGGAATTCCCACCTGTATCTAACTCCATGGCTTCTCGGCAGGCTTGTTATTTCCTTCAGATATCTTCTTTTAGCCATGCTATTGGTGCAATGTCCGTGAATATCTGAATATCTGTTTCTTCAAAACGTATCGTGTTCAGATTTCTGGTTTTGTGAAGAATCTCTTCTTTTACTGAGACGTAATGAAGCCTAGTTATAATATCTCTGGGGCCTCTTCCCTCATAGTCTCTAGGGTTCAGGGCTCTATGTTCTCTGTCTATTGCTAGCCTCTCAGTAGTAGCTTCTGCAGTATATTTTGGAACAGACAATGCAGATAGGGTACCCTGAGGAAGTAGAATCATTTATACGAAACACGTAGGGTGGGTGGCAGGAGTCACCCTGAGGACCGCATTGAGCAATTGTATGTGCAGCTTGTCTAGTACTTTCAGTTTATACAGTCAGTCACCAGCATCCAGACAACAGCCCCTGTCCTTTTAATAGCACGGGCACACTCGCGCGCGGGCGCACGTCTATTGCCGGGAGGAGAGAAGGAGGAAGGAAAAGGAACCAGCCGCACGTGCTGTCGGTCTGTGAACACCAGAAAGACTGCTTCAACCAACCGGCACGGGCCTTGTGCATATCGGAAGGGACTTCGGGCGAGAGTACCGGCGGAGCAGAGTTTACACCCTGCCAGGACATTCCCCTGCACCGAGAGGACACTGTTATAACACAGCTTGTTATCACCTTGCTTGTTGTAAGTAGGGTTTTGATTTTTCCCATCTCCGGATGACCAGTTGCCCTCTGTTGCTTCTTTGCTGTCTTTAATGACAGAGTTCATTTTATTACATAGTTACATAGTTACATAGTAGATGAGGTTGAAAAAAGACGTACGTCCATCAAGTTCAACCTATGCTAAATTTAGACAACAGATACTTTATTCTATATCTATACTTACTTATTGATCCAGAGGAAGGCAAACAAAAAACCCCATTAAGGGGAAAAATGAATTCCTTCCTGACTCCAAGAATTGGCAATCGGATTAATCCCTGGATCAACATCCTTCCCATGTATACTTATTTGGTATATCCCTGTATACCATTCCCATCTAAAAAGATGTCCAACTTTTTTTGAACAAATCTATTGTATCTGCCATCACAGTCTCCATGGGTAATGAATTCCACATTTTAACTGCCCTTACTGTAAAGAACCCTTTCCTATGTTGCTGGTGAAATTTCCTTTCCTCCAACCTTAAGGGATGGCCCCGAGTCCTTTGTACTGCCCGTGGGATGAATAGTTCTTTTGAAAGCTCCTTGTATTGTCCCCGAATATATTTGTATATAGTTACCATATCCCCTCTTAGATGCCTCTTTTCTAATGTAAATAAATCCAATTTAGCTAGCCTCTCCTCATAAGTTAGAATGTCCATCCCCTTTATTAATTTGGTTGCTCTACTCTGCACTCTCTCTAGTTCCATAATGTCTTTTCTTAGGATTGGTGCCCGAAATTGTACTCCATATTCAAGGTGTGGTCTTACTAATGCTTTATAAAGGGGCATAATTATGTTTACTTCCCATTGCCCGTTTGATGCAAGATAAGATCTTGTTTGCCTTTGCAGCTACTGCATGACATTGGGCACTATTGCTAAACCTGCTGTCTACAAGCACTCCTAAATCCTTCTCCATCAAGTATTCCCCCAATATATCTCCATTTAATTTGTAAGTCGCCTTTTTATTCTTGCATCCCAAATGCATAACCTTACATTTATCTGTATTAAACCTCATTTGCCATTTACCTGCCCACGTTTCCAGTCTCTCCAAGTCCTTCTGAAGAGAAATTACATCCTGCTCTGATTCTATTACCTTACACAATTTAGTATCATCAGCAAAGATGGAGACTTTGCTCTCGATCCCAACCTCAAGGTCATTAATAAACAAGTTAAAAAGCAGGGGTCCCAGTACCGATCCTTGAGGTACTCCACTCACGACTTTTTTATAATAAATTTTATTTTTTAGTTCGTTCACTAGGAGTCTTATTGTTGTATGTTGTATAGTGGTAGACTGAGTTACCCAGCAGTTGTACGCTATGATTTGTGTTTGTTCTCTCTCTTTTCGTTTCATGGCCTGTCAAGCCCTCGTGCAGATTCTCTGAGGATCACAGGACTTTCCATTTGAACATTTGGCGCCAGGTTTTCTATTTTTCTATATCAAAACAGCGCTATTTTGCCATTTGGCAGCTCCCGCTCGGTGAGTTCGGCTAGGAGCCAGAAATTGGAGAAAAAAAAATGCCTTCCTCGTATGATTTGGCCAACTTATCGAGGCTTTCTGAATAGCTACTGTACCTAGCAAAATTTGACTATAACTGCTCAAAATCCTTTGATGAGTTGGTTATCAAACCTACTAGAATAGGCCCCTACAAATCTTATATAAACTGTACTTGCATTGAATGGCACAAGGGTAATCATGAACTCGTCATCTGAACTCTCCATGTCTTTTAAAAAAATAATGAACAGTAGCTCTTGCTCTTTCTTGTGTAAGTGTTCGATATTCTGAGGTCTAATTTTGGCAAACTACTGCAAAATGTCCCATGTCAAGTATGGCAGATTTGACCTCACTTTATATGTATCTTGACAAAGGTCCACGACAGGACCGAAACGTTGCTCTCTGTACCATAGTATATTCAATATACATCTTTTTGGCAAAGACCACTGGAGTACCGTTCTTCTGTCTGGAGTTTGCTCGTTCGCTGTGCCTCATCACGTTGGGGCTGTTTGAGCATCCGTGGCGGTTTACCATAGGATTTGTGCACCTTCCTGACTTCAATTCAATTTGACCTCATGCCACACTTCAATGATGATGTGTATCCCTCTGTGTCACATCTAGAGCAAATTTCTGCTGCTTAGCTTCTGGAACAAAACTGCCTTTTTCTCCATGATTTTCCTTTCTGATAATTGTAGTTTGGAGATTGCGTTTACTGATTCAGTCCTCTCATTCTCAATATGCAATGATTGTTGCTGAGAAAGTTCAATAGCTCTTGCAATCCTTTGCAAACTGCTGAGAGTTACATTTGGCTCCCTCAACAATCCCCTCCTAAATTGTTCTGATCTACATTTTTCAACAACTTGGTCTCAAATTATTTCCTCTGTTAAACTACAATAGTTCTAGCAAAATGACCTAGATTGTTCTAGATTTGTTATTTTGCATTTTTGTAATGGCAAAAAGGCAACCCTGCAACTTTTTACATTCTAGTTTAATCGAATTTCGAAAGCGAATGTAATCGAAATGAATCAAACATGTAATGCCCATTGACTTTTTACCATTGAGCAAACTTGTTGCAAACTTTTGGATCAAAGTGTACTTTGTCGTAGAATAATAAAGGATGACGTTTGCAAAGTTCGCACAGGCATGCAAAAAGTTCACACGTCTCTAATGGTTGCAAGAGGTTTTTTTTAAATCTTGTCACATAAGTTTCAATAGTTTCCACCCTCCACTTCTTGACTCTTCTGCACCATCATGTACATTTCAAAACAAAGATTGTTATTTGGTTCAAAGTATTCACTCAGCTTCTCTCTGGCTTTATCATAAACTGAATCATCTCCAGTCTCCTCCAAGGTTTCAAAAATGTCTTAGACTTTTGATCCTAGCAAATGCAGCAAAAGTGCCAATTTCTGCACCTCTGTTGTCGCTCCTCAGTGGCCACATAGAAATGAAAACTTCTTTCTTATATTCCAGCACTGAAACACTTCCTGCTATTACACAGTGAACTCTAGTTGAGTCATAGGGGCTTATTTATTAAACTCTGTTAGCGCTGTACTGTGCGACCTGCACAGAAAGCCCCATTCAAGTCAATGAGGCTTTCCGTGCAGATCCCATGGTACAGCGCTAACGGAGCTTAATGAATAAGTCCAATAGCATGCAATTGTATGCTGTTAATATAGTAACACTTTGTTAACCCTAGACACTACACATGGATATAAAATGTTCTATTCAGGATAGCAAACGAAACACCTGAGATTATCATGCTAAAATGTTCCATTGCCTCATAACATGCACATTATAACCTCACAGCTGTCCAGATAAATCAGCACAATTGCATAATTATTGGACTTCTGCAAGTTGTTAAGTGTTTCAGAGTCAATACAGAGTGGCAGCATACTGTAGCTACCCAAAGATCTTGTAATATATACAGTATATATTTAGATATATATATATATGTATATATATATATATAATCTCTACACTAAGGATCGTTGGTCTCCGCTGAGATTTAGAAAAAGAGTAAAAATAAACCTAATGTGTTATCAAGTCAACCTGTGTTAATAATGTGTGATCAAGTATAACCTGTGTTATCAAGTCAAATCAAGTCATATTAATCAGAAACGTTATATTCCAGGTGTGAATTATGCTATAAATCTTGTCAATTTACACATAGCACATTTTATGGTAAGTGTACATAAAATGTGCTATCTGAATATCCATTCTTCCTAATTTTATATTTCTGGTTTATTACATAAATATCAATGGTATATTTAGTCAGTCACAATTATAGCCATAGATGTATAATATCTATGGTTATCTTATGTGTAATTTACTGTAACTTATGTAAGCATTATGTGGGAAGGATCATCACTGCATGGCTCACTTATATTACTATAATTTAGCTCCTTCTTGCCGGAAGGGCTTGTAATGCATTTCAAAATAATGGAAGATGCAGAGAAAGTGTAGATTCCTATAATGCCAGGCAATGCATTTCCATATTACGGTGTGCGGTAAATCTCATTCTACTCTAGCAATCAGAGGCCCTCTGTTCCAAAATAACATGCTAAAGGTTCAATCAAATTTTAAAAAAGTTCGAGAGAGAAAACACAAGGAAAGCAACATAATCATGTATCAATTAATTATTGAGCCGCAAGACCATTATTTCTGATTCAAGTACAGTAGAAACAACAAAAAACAGACAAAGATGCCCAAAGCTACTTCCAATGTGACAAAAATACACAGTGCAATACTTATATATTCTCTTGAAAAAAGGGTCATTTAGTTTAACCCTTTGGCCAAAGCATCTTAAGCCTGCTGCCACTTTCAAGGCATGACCGTAGCAGGTCCTAACACTCCCGGGGTTAACATTCTTATTAACCTGTATAATTACAGGAAGAATGATCACATTGGATCTGTCATAACCTGGCAAAATGAAACTGACCTGCCAACTTGGAAAGTGGGGAGGGGAAAGCTTAAACCTTGGGGGCAGGGGCGTTTTGGAGGGGAGTGTTAGGACCTGCTACGGTCATGCCTTGAAAGTGGCAGCAGGCTTAAGACGCTTTGGCCAAAGGGTTAAACTAAATAACCCTTTTTCCTAGAGAATATATAGGTATTGCATTGTGTATTTTTGTCACATTGGAAGTAGCTTTGGGCATCTTTGTCGGTTTTCACACTTTTGGACTGATCCGTTTGACCTTGGTTACTGATTCAGCATAGTGACCTGATTGTTTAAGCTCTGATTAGAGAAAATTAAGTACATTTTATGTACTGTATTCTTCAGAAACCTAAAAAAAATACCAGCAAATATATCCTGGGTGAAGCAGAATGGCTGAATTACGCGGCAGCAAGCATAAAAATACCTTTTACACAGTTATATTAAATGTGTGCACATTTAAAAAAAAATAAAGTTTTATTCATTTTATGTTTAAGTTGTATTGAAAAGGAATACTTGAAATGATGTACTGTATTTTCTGCATACCTTCTTTGTAATAAAAAAACTAAGCATCATTCCCAGTTCATCACCTTATCGGACAAATGGAAATAGTGATACACTGGCGACACACTTTATTCGAGCTCGGCTAGTCCCACGAATTCGGGTATACCCGGGTGTTTTGAGGTTTGTGACTGTTTTCTGCCCGAGTGCATTGAGTTATTTTCCGGCAGGGATTGAAGCATTTTATTCCCGCTGGCTGCAATACTGCACAGTACATATATATATACTGCATTACAATTCATGAATTTATGCCATCTGGTAGACACGTGAAGCATTGCAGCCTATTAAATCCTAATCATTATCATTTAACAGATCAGCCGCCCATCAGCCAGGCATGAACCCAGGCTGGGAAGGCAAATGCAACGGGGCTTGCCAGAGGTTAGGAGCGGCGCATTCCAGGTATCTGCCAGGTACATACCGGGTATTTGCTCGAATAAAGTGTGTCGGTGCAGTACACACTGATTTTAAGCCTCTCAAGAAATATGGAAACTCTATGGAACTAAACCTCAACAGTGCATATTTTTCAATACTGTATCATGTGGTAGTGAAGCAATCAGACTGACATTTTGGGGATATTTTTCCAAATATAAAATGCAAGAAGTTCTGTGACATTAAAGAGGTTACATGAGGTCCTCAAGATTAGGGATATGCAAAATGATCCCTGGATGCTTTCCTAATAATTTTGTGATTTTCCCACAAATATCACAAGGTCATGAATACATTTGGCAGGCAAATAAAAAAATCAAAATAATGAGTAATAATAGCCAGTGAAAAATTTCCCCTGAAATGTATTTTAATAAGCAATAAATATTGTCATAAAGGATCATTTATAATTTTTCAGAAAAGTCATGTAACAATTTCACAAGCTTGGTATTATATCTCACCTCGGATAAGCAAACAAATACTCAGGTAAAAAAAAAATCAAATGAATGTTTCAGTTGTATTTTCTCACTTCATTCTCATTGCACACAGTAATAGCTAGCACATAAATAAGAGAAAAGCAGGAGAAAGTAAATGCACCGTGAAGTGATGAAACAGAGATTAATAGGATACTATAAACCTCTGGTCTCATCAGGAGTCTTCTACACACCTGCATTGTGATTATTTCTTTCCAGTTTTAATTTGCAGGGAACTTGCCCAAGTTGGGTCTAGTTTTCAGTTCAGAACGTCTCCAGATAATTTCTGTTATGAACATAATTGAAATGTTAAATTAGGTAGGATTGGGCGGCTTGAGAGTTGTGGCTTTGCGGGAATGGATTGAGAGATGACGAAGTGTTTGCAAATACATAACAAAGAAATTTGTATGGCAAGACCACATTGCAGGGATCACTTCATGTATAATTCATGATCAGATTCTGATTGTGTTTGTTTCTCTCTCTCTCTTTTTTTTTTTTTAATCACGTATGATGCACAAAAGGCTTGGAGGCGAAGAGTGATCTCTTCAGGGAACGAGTCAAGGTGAAGGAGACTGCATACATGTGAGAAAGTGCATGATGATCTAGGGATGACTGACCGCTTTGTGTGAACAAAGTCTGCTCCGCAATGGGCCACATCAATGAGATGAATGTTCAGTGAAGTAAATATATAATATATAATGCAGTTATATGACTTGTAGGTTTAGAATATATTCCACAGACTGTTTTAGGTGGTTCAAGATTTAATATTCTGTGCAAAAGAGAAACTTCTTGGATTTTTAAATGGGCACATTATTTCCTGATGGTCTAAATGATTATTTGCATGTTTCTACTTTTGTCTAAAGTATTTTGTTTCAAGTGCTTTAGTGTTTTTTTGGTCTAATTGGAGTTAAATGTATAGAACATATATATATATATATATATATATATATATATATATATATATATATATATATATATATATATATATATATATATATGCAGTGTTCGACATCGACAAACCTATACATTTGCTCGCCCCGGGCGAGTGGATTTAATCCCCGGGCGAGTAAATATTGGCCCAAGCAGCACACGTTTGGTACTAGGTGGCGAGTAGATTTTTTTGTGTGGCGAGTAGATTTTTTGGTGATTTGTCAACCACTGTATATATGTTCTATACATATATATATATATATATATATATATATATATATATATATATATATATATATATATATATATACATATATACATACAGGCATACCCGCTTTAAGTACACTCACTTTAAGTACACTCGCGAGTAAGTACATATCGCCCAATAGGCAAACGGTAGTTCACGCATGCGCCTGTCATCACATCCTGAACAGCAATACCGGCTCCTTACCTGTACCAAAGCTGTGCGCAAGCAGGGAGACTATAGAGCCTGTTACAAATGTGTTATTTACATCAGTTATGCACGTACCTGTATGTAACGATTGCAGTACAGAACATGCATCGATAAGTGGGAAAAGGTAGTGCTTCACTTTAAGTACATTTTCGCTTTACATATATGCTCCGGTCCCATTGCGTACGTTAATGCGGGTTATGCCTGTATATACATATATATATATATATATATATATATATATATATATATATACAAAAACACAAAAAAAACAGGCGCACTCATAGCGTAAAATTGTATAACAATAAATTTATGGAGTAAGGGATAAAAATGCACACTCACAAACAAAGCTGAAAAAAATGCGTTTTTGAGTACAACTCAGACCGTTCAGACGCAGGAACCCAAGGAGGAGGACTTCGGTGTGATGTCCGCGGTGTGTCTTGCCACAATAGCCCCTCTAGGTCCTGGCAGGGACCGAAAGCCACGAGGGACGCCGCCTTCCCCTCTCTCCGATGCTACACAGAGCATACACTGAATAGAGTCTCGCATGAACTCGATGATGTTAGCGAGGTTTCAGCCAGGGAGAGTTCACAGTGTAAACAGGAACTCAAATGTCTGAATGGCTGGTAGCAAAATGCTAGCAAAGCAGCAGGAGTGCAATAATGTAGATGAGTGCAAATAAAATATATAAACTGGACAGTAGGCTCCATAGCAATCTCTCTATATATATATTTCTATGTTCTAATGGATTATTCTTATTCCTTTTTTGTATATGAATTGTTAGGATTATAATTGAACTCATACTGTAAGTAGACTTTGTCTCTTCTTTGTCCTACTGTAATATATTTAATAATAGAGGAACATTTATACTATTTCTAATAGATATCTGTTTTGATATGATATCTGTTTTCTGTATTTCTTATAAGGATACTTATATTTTGTATTGACATTTTATATGTATATAAGGATATCATCTGGCTTTAGAAGCTTGGGGATGAGCACTTAATGAATACAATCCCTATTAAAAACACGTAAGGAAACATTTTTATATCCATTTCTATTTTTAAATCAATTTAAAGTAAATTAGCATGTCCATGTATTATGGATGTGTGTTACAGAACAAATTTCGAAATATATATTGTTTATATACTTTTTGTTGTTTTAATTAAGTATTTTTTATATATACAGTATATAATTTAACATTTATACAGATATATTTGTGGGCAATGCTAATGGTTTATGTTATATAAATGTATTGATACCAACTATAGATTACACTTTTTATATCTTGACAACATGGCTCTCAAAGGGTTAATATTGTACATGTGCCCCTTATTTACTGTAAAAGCCCCTACACAAAGCCATTTGAGATCCAGCAGGCCAACCTGTGATAAAGTGGCCCAGTGCTACAAAACAAGTAGGGAAGGCTTGCTATTGGTCACTGCATAGTGCGGTGATGGCAATTCGTAGGACGGAAGTGGGCAGAGCAGTGCTGTTGTCCCTGTAATACACCTGGGAACAACAGCATACAATGAGAGCTACGCTGGGGACGCCATTACCCTATATATAATGTGGAGAGGCTGATGTGCCTGATTTTAAATTGTGGCAGTGAGTGCAAAATTCATAAGCATTTTTATTTTGTTTTAATATATAACAATACTTTGCTTTAGGAACCAACCCTGCACTTCTGTTTCCTACCATTAGAGATGTGCAAAATGTTCTCTTAAGTTTGCGAACCAGGTCAAATTTACATTTTCAGTATTTTTATGAAAATTTTCATTCAAATTGGCAAACTTTGCAAAACAGAAATTGCCAAGGGTCACATGACCAGGTGCAAAGGTCACATGACTCCTTTTAAAGTGCAATCTACTAAACAAAAAGGATTTGTTTATTAGATACAGTATGCAACATTTCACTTCTTTAAAAAAAAAATCACTTACCTTCAGACAATGGTGGTAAATCTAGCGAAAAATGGAAAATATAAGCAACATTTGTGAAAAATGTTGCGAACCAAGATGCACATATCTTTAGTTACTCTAATGAAGTAAAAAGTGTTTCTATAGTTTGTGTATTTGCATAACTAATAGTTTGCCATGTATAGGACTGACTACTAAAAATGATGAGCCTGGGACAAATGCAATGCTTGTCTTCCTTCCCTCCCTCCTGATGAGTTATGGTTACTTCATTAAAGGTATTTTGAGCAAGAGGCTTGGTTGATGAGTGATCCAGGCCAGTCAGGTCTGACTGCTGCCAGCCAGACAGCAGTTGCTCTGGTAGTCAGACATGTGGGTCACTCGGAGGAGGGGAAGAATTAGGGCTCAGGGTTATTAGATCAAGAAATATTGGCTACCAAAGTCCTGCCACTTCGTATGAATAGAAATGTGCATCAGCAATGATGCCAACAATAAAGGTAACACAATATTTCCATATGAGTTGATATCATGAAATCGTGATTTAGTCCTAGGCATCCTGGTTATAATTAGTGCTACATTATTTATGCAAAGTGGAGACTGGAGATTGTGGACTGGATTTCAATCTCATGACGATATACAGTTTGGCTAGAAGTACTTGAAGCATTGCTTTCATGGTGATTCCTTCTTTACCTGCTGACTTATTAGTCAATGCTGTTTCTGTTCATGTTGTATCCTGATTGGATATAAGTACATCAGAAGTTCGTAATAGGTTCTGCGCTTCAAGATTTAAATAAATAGAATAGGAGAAAAAGTGGTGCTCAGATATAAATGTGTGCACTGCCAATTTTAGTATTTTTAATGTCTTTGAAACCACGATGATTAATCTGCGCCTATCAATCGATATAAATGTCCATGATTATATGCCGGGGAACAAAATAACCTAGTGGTGTCCCTAGGACTACCACAACCAATGGTTATAGTAAATGAACCTCTCAGAAGCATAAAACATCCCCTATAATAGGACAAAGGTAAGCATAGGAGGGCAACTGCCCGTTACCTGTCCCTGGGGGTATCCAGAACGAATTCAAGGTGCAGGGTTCCGTGGGTAGCGTGCAATCCTGTACAGTGAAGGTAACAGCAGCAATGGAGCAAAAGGAGCACAGCAGCAAACAATTGAATGGCAACTCCAGATAAAAATTAAGATATTTAATGTATCAGCTTCTCATCACAGACAAAAGAGAGCCACAACCGCACCAACACGTTTCGGCCCGTGGGACTTTGTCAAGGTGTCACCTATGTTTTTTGCTGCTGTGCTCCTTTTGCTCCATTGTTGCAAGATTTAAATAAAGACTCCTTGATTGTTGGGGGGAAAGGACAAAGAATAGGAACGGCTATTTATCGGAATCAGACATTTGGTCCTGGCCATTTTGCTGTGATCAAGTCTCCATCGGCCAGGGCCAGGTGGTAATATGCGAGGCTTGATGCAAGGAACTGGTGCGGGGTCTCTTACCTTTTCCTTCGCAATATCTTCCTGCAGTGCCAAGTGGTATCGCCATCACAATGGGGTGTGATGCCATGTCATGTTGTCATGGCAACACGGGGCCACAGGGTATTCCATTGTCATAACAATGTGACGCTGCATGACGTAATGATGTCACACGATGCCCCATTCTCATGGCAACGTGATTTAAGGTACACTGCAGGAAAACATCGCAAAGGAGAAGTTAAGACCGTTTCAGAGGCCCCATGCTCTCCCCTAGCAATCAGTTTAATTGTTGTGAGGAAAAGTGTGATGCTTTTATATCATGAGGCTCGGTGACTGCACCACCATCTTGCCGGCCCTGCCGCCATCATTTGGTCATTGAGGGACAATACACCATCACACCTGTGCACCAAGACACACAGCCAACGGCCGCATCGCCAGTAAGGTAAATTAACTTAAGTATTTTTTCAGTTAGGGTAGGAGGTTAAGGATTTATTTATTTATAAAATGTTTTACCAGGAAGTAATACTTTGAGAGTATGTTCTGGGCACAGAGTTATGATGACAAACACATGGTGAACAGGGCTATACATTATATGTAAAGATATTGCATGACCTGTTAAAGATAATACATGTTATAGACGTATGAAACAGTTATAGACCAGATTAAAATGTGAGACTGCTTAGGTTTTGAAAGAACTTAGACTGGTGTTGGCTGTGAGAGTCTCAGGTAATTGTTCAAGTGGTGAGGTGCATGGTAAGAGGAGAAGTGGCTGTATTCTTTGTTGAACCTTGGGTCAACGAACAGTGTTTTGGAGTCAGATGTCAGGTGATCTGCATGTCATAGGGCTGAGGAGCTTGTTCATACATTATGGGTGGGTAGCTTGCCTAGAACTTTTTGAAGACAAGAGGAAAGATTAACTTTGTGCCTATACTCAAGTGATTGCCAATCTAGCTCTTTGAGCATTTCACAGTGATGTATGTTGTACAGTAGTTACATTAGAGGACAAAGCAGCATATTGAGTTGTAGAGGTGTCTAGATTGCTAAGGTGAGTTTGGGGTGCTGTGTTAGATACTACTGTATGTGTCATGAAAAAAGATGTAGTCAAGCACACCAAAAATTAAGGTAGTCAGAGGTAACAAAAAATGTCATTTAATGACTTAGAGAAGTCATGACAGCATCCAACGGTTCGGTGCCACAGGCACCTTCATCAGGGATACAGATAATGACATCCAACATCCTTAAATAGTGTCCTTAATTAATAACCTACCTCCCTCCTGATGTGATATCCAGCCTCCGGTGCAAAAGGAAACTGCCGTTCTCTGACGCAAAAGTCATTGCGAAGGTCTCCAAGTGATGACGTCACGGTGCAAGTCGACCTCCAGATTGCATCGCCATAGGATCCATGGACGCAGTGGAGGGTCAGCAGCGTAGACGCGGTAAATGGGAGGGGCACCACAATGGCAATGTCCCTACAAATGCCAGTCCCCTGCCCGGAGGTAGAGTGGAGCGCTGTGTTCCCTCCCAGTGCAGTGATATCAGCACATCAGCGCATACAGCAGGGGGCAGGCGCAGCAGGAGAGCGTCAGGTGGGAGAGGTGTCAGCATGGTAACGCCCTCCGAGTGCCAAGCCCCCAAACAGAGGTATTGCTATGTGCTAGAAGAATAAGAAACAAATGATTGTACTGGGAAACACAATAATCCAAAAGAGGTTCCACCCCAACAGGAGGGGGACCCCAGGGAATAGCAAAAAAGCCAAGGTGGAAAAAAAGGGGAAATATGAACAAAACTGTGAAACAATGAAGCATTATCAAAGGTTCCACTATACATAATAAAATATAGAAGCATATTTTAAAAAGTAGTAATACGAAGGCAAATATAGAGATAACAGAAAAAATATACAGTATTAACTACAAAATATATTAAATAAAAAAATAAGGAGTCCTGACCCAAAAAGAAAAAAAATATTAAAGAAAACAAGTCAATTCAAAATCATCATTTAAACCATTAGGCCTGAGGCTCTTCAGAGAAAAAATCCAAAATGCCTCAAATTGTACAGTAACAATAGTTTATCAATATTGCCCCTTCTGACCATGGGGAACAGATGTTCAATCCACATGAAGCGTATGGATGAGACATTATGTCTGTGTTCTTTGCAGGGTTTCAACAGAATGATATTGTTCTCGCCTCTTTTGATGCTACTACGGTGCTCGATGAATCTGGTCTTCAGTGCTCGTATAGTTTTCCCAACATATATAGGCCCGCATGGGCATTTAAGGTAGTAGATAACATGTGATTCTGTGATTAATACGCAGTTTATGACCATTTATCGGGTGGCAGAAAGAGTCCCAAACAATAAGAGAATTACATACTGAACATCCCCTACATTTATAGCCGCCAGATTTTTTATAACTTAAAATATACTCTATGGCATATTTTTCTTGGTCATCAGTTTTCACCAATGTGTCCCCCAAATTCTTACCCCTTCTATATGCCAGCATAGGTTTGGTTTTGCAGAATGTCCCTATGATTGGATTTGTTTGGAGGAGTGGCCAATCGCCAAAATCGTGTTTGGTAAATTTAGAGAGGAGATTATACTCAAACAGAAAAATGAAATGATGGTCAGTGTCATTATCCTACTTTTTACCTACATACGTGTCAGCCCTGATTGTAGATTTGTCAAGGACATTTTTGTCATGCCCACGTTGAGCATCTCATCGCCTTTCAGACTCCTCAGGGTACTTTACTATACTGTGCGTAGGAACTGTGAAAAGGGGAGATTACAAAGTAAATTTGGTGGGTGATGACTGTCCACATGTAGGACAGTATTTTTATCAGTAGTCTTGCGGAAGATGTTCGTGAGCCACCCTCTCCTTTTTAACTCCGGAAACATCCAAAAAGGAGATGCTGGTACTGTTCCCCGATGGCGTGAAGCGTATAGGGGTTTGTGTGTTGTTCAAATAGTCAGCAAATTCAGATAGTTTAGAGGCACCCCCTTTCCAAATAAGGAAGATGTCATCTATGTAGCGCCCCAATACGCATATGTGTTCAAAATGGTGGGAATCATACACACATTTGTTGTCAAAACAGGTGCCACATGGCAGTAACTGTAAATATATATTTTTTTTCACTTGAAGTCATTCTTACGTAAGATAAAATCAAGAAGCAACATTAGAAAGTCAGTGGGGGGCTGTGCTGCATGGGATGTCTCCAATTTATTCCGAATTACTTGTAGCCCATCTACATGTGGGATGCTGGTGTACAGTGAGGTAACAGCTAGGGAAACCAATATGTCATCCTCACATGGAATGACACTGTAAAGCTTATCAAGAAAATCGTTTGTATCTTTAACAAATTAAATCATGCTTTTGAAGGAATGCTTTTGAAGGAATTAATCCAGATAAACTGCAAAAGGTTGGCAAATGGATTCCCTAGCAGAAAAATTGGGTGACCGGGTGGATTTATTAAAGACTTGTGAATCTTAGGTAATAAGTAGAGTGCTAGTTTTCTGGGATGGATTACAGATAGATACAGTAGATCTTGAAACATTCAACTATATATCTTTTTTTTAAGTGCCATGTGCAATATGGCATCAGCCTCACCCTGGTATTTATATGTGGGATCGTATCTGAGTCTCTTATAACATGTCTCAACAGAGAGTTGTTTAAGGGCCTCTACTTTATAGGAACTGTAGTTGGGAACCACAATTCCACCCCCCCCCCCTATCAGCTTTTTTGATAATAATAATAATAATACTTTTGTCAGCTTTAAGATGTTTTAAGGATTTAGCTTCTTCATAATAAAGATTTTTTATAAATTCCTTTCCTGGTCTCCCTATGCTTAGAGATATCTGATCTGACCAAATTCATGAAAGTTCTTACTGACGTACAGTACAGTGTATAGGTGAAACAAATCTTGATGAGCATTTGAACTTGGCTCAATAGTCTATAATTGGCATTAGTATTTGCTGTACGATGCGCTTTCTGACCAGCGGGCTTAGGGAGGATTTGTTCCTATAATGTGTGCATATAATATTATGTCATCTGCATACATGTGGATTGAAGTTCCTTACAATCTGTAGGTAGATCATTGATGAAGACTGAAAAATGTAGTGGCCCAAGAACAGAGCCTTCTGGGAATTCAAGTAATTTCCAAGGGGTTGGAGTTACAGCCTGAGATAAACACATGTTGGGATCTACTAGATAGGTAGGAATGAAACCAGTTTAAAGCATTCTTCCCTATTCCAGAGCACTGAAGTTTGTTTAGCAATATGACATGATCAACAGTATCAAAAGCCTTTGCAAAAGCTAGAATTATTGCACAATTAAATTGTCCCGGTTCCATTCCACACTGGATCTCATTGCAAAATTTTAGGAGGGTACTGTAGTTACTGTGAAGTATTTGGGGCAAAAGACAGATTGGAGTTGGCTAAGGAAATTTGTCTTGGTATAGTAATCGCTTAATTGGATAGTATTGGGCGGAGAGATTGGTCTGCAGTTTGAAACAGTGTTTTTGTTTCCACTTTTGAAGATTGGGACTCTAGCAGTTTTCCAGGTCTTAGGGATGAGAAGCCAGAGAAGAAGCGTTCTGATGCGAAACAGTGACGTCATGGCGTCAAGTAGAGAGAAGCGGCAACTTTGAAAGGGCTTTGCTATGCGCCTCTCTATGTTAGGGAAGAGGAATATGATACTATACCTTCTATCAATCTAGTTTGAGGCTATAACTTTGATACAGTGATCCATCGAGACACCGTGCCTTATAGATCTACAGTGGCGGCCGCCTTTAGTCTACTGCGGCCACCACTGAGGGATTTTTTAAAACACGGGCAGACGCGGCGTTATTTCCTCCGGTTTCGGCGCCACGGGCATTTTCATTGTTAAGCGCCATTAGCGCTGAACGGGAAGTGCGGCTGACGCGTGGCCAAGTCCGGTAGAAACAGAAAACATACCCGAATGTTTACGGGGTTGTTGGAGGTTTAAGGGGGCCGTGACAGTACATTGAAGAATGAATAATTACACTCCAAGATACTAAATACCATACACTAGTTTAAGAGGCTTTCTGATGATACAGCAATCCACAAAGATGCCGTGCCTCCTTTGTTAAACATCTAGTGTCATTGAGCGATCTCACCGGCAGATTATCGGCACACTGCTCACACAGGGGGGATGTCACGCCTGTATGCCCGCAGACCAAGCTAGACCCCAGTACTGAGGTGGGAACGGTATGATACCACACACCCACAGCAGAAGAAGCAAGCCCGGAGTGTGGTATAGCCTTGCTGGGCCTGTTGGAAGAGTTGTTAGAGTATACTTGCAACGCTTGGGGAATGTCCGTGAGAATAGTCGTGTCCGTTTGCCAATGTTCAGGGATCCAGAGGGTAGAGTCGTCAGAGGGCAAGCCAGGTCCTAGGAAGCCAGAGGTCAGCGAAGTTGTATGTGTAGCAGGGTTCAAAGGGATGCCAGAGAGCCGAGTAGTCCAAGGTAAGCAGGGGTCAAAGCCAGGGAAATCCAAAGTAACACAGGAGCAGGTAATAACAGGAGCACAGAGGGAGCACAGCATAGGTCAGGTACACACAGGGAAACAGGAACTATGCAGAGCGAGGAAGAGGTGGACAGACAGGGATTATAAAGGAAGGTGCACCAATGACAGAGAGGGGAGGAGTAGAGAGAGAAGTGGGAGAAGCTGGAGATAGGTCAGGGGAAGAAGAGGAGGAGACAGAAGGGGAAGTCAGGGGAATGGCCTGTACAGCTTGGGAGGCGGAGACAGGGGGAACCTGATAAGAAGCGTTTGTGCGCGTGCCCCCTGTAAGCTGGGGATGCGCGCGCACAGGTTGCAACACAGGCGCAGCCCGCACGGAGCAAGGAAAGACCGCAGGAGGGGGAAGGAGCAAAGAGGAGGGGAACGCACGTGAGGCCTGTGCCCACCCGATGGCCAGCAAGGGCCGGGAGGAGCATGCACGTGCGTCCTCCGTGGGCTGAGGGGGTGCACGCACCAGACACGTCAGCAGGCGCGCGGAACGCCGTGCTGCGGGCGCCACACGAGGAGGAGGCAATGGGATGGATGGCACCACAGGGGAAGGTAAAGGAGCTACCGCGGGGGAGAGGGAGCGGGGAGGATCAAGGCAAGGGTTAAGGGAGCGCGTGGGTATGCGGGACCTGCGGGGAATGCGCTGCGGCAAGGGGAGAGAGGTATAGGGTGAAGGAGAGGAGTGGGAAGGAGTAGAAAGGGTGACAGGAGATGGGAGAGAGGGACAAGGAGAGGAAGGAATCTCCTGAGTCGCCACAGTATCCCCCCCTTGAGGATCAATCTCCGAGTGATCCAACCACGACTTAAGGTGGAATTTCTGGTGAAACTGGGAAAGCAACCTTGGGGCGTGGATGTGATGTGCCGGTACCCAGGAACGTTCCTCAGGACCGTAGCCCTTTCAGTGTACCAAAAACTGAAGTCTTTTTTTGGAGACACGAGAGTCGATAAGAGACTGTATTTCGTACTCCTGTTGACCCATGGTGGACACTGGACTAGGTCTCCGAGAGGGATCCGGGAAATGAGGCTGGACACAAATTCTTTATGGAGGGAAACGTGAAAGACTGATGGGATTTTCATTGAGGGGGGAAGCTCGAAGCGATAGGCTACAGGATTAACCTTCTCTAGGATCTTAAAAAGTCCCAAGAATCTAGGGGACAGTTTCGGTGAGGGAGACTTGAGCCTAATGTTCCGACAGCCAGACCAGATCACCAGGTTTGAATGAAGGACCTTTTTGGCGGTGGCGATCAGCTTTGGTCATTTGCTTGGCCACCGCAGACCGTAAGGACTTGAGAATCTTTTTCCAGGATTCTTGCAAGTTGGTGTTATGAGAGTCGGCTGCAGGAACACCAGAAGGAGAAGGTGAGAGAGGGAGGCTACTGGGGTGAAAGCCACAGTTGATGAAAAAAGGAGACTCCTGAGTGGAATCGTTCTTTAAGGAATTAATGGCAAATTCGGCCCATGGTAGAAGATCCACCCAGTTATCTTGTGAGTCGGAAATGAAGCATCTCAGATACTGTTCGAGAGTTTGGTTCATCCTTTCAGTTTGACCGATGGTTTGTGGATGATATCCAGAGGAGAACAAGAGGGAGATACCCAATCTTTGAGAGAAAGCTCGCCAGAATTTCGAGATGAACTGGGACCCCCGGTCTGAGACGATAGAAATGGGAACGCCATGCAGCCTAAAGATTTCTTTGGAGAAGACATCCGCCAAGGTAGCCGAGTTGGGAAGACCCTTGAGGGGAACAAAATGAGCCTGCTTAGAAAATCTATCAACTACGACCAAGATAGTGTTCATCCCTTTGGACACTGGCAGTTCAACGATAAAGTCCATTGAAATGTGTTTCCAGGGTTGTTCCGGAATGGGAATGGGTAGCAGTAGTCCAGAAGGCTTATGATGGAGGGTTTTACTCTGGGCACAAACAGGACAGGCGGAAGTAAAATTGAGGATATCTTGATTCATCTTAGGCCACAGAAAGTCCGTTTAATAAGATCAGCTGTCCTCTTGAAGCCTGGATGACAACTGCTCTGGAGGAATGACCTCAAAGTAAGACTTCATGGCGGAAACGTGGAGCCGCGTAGAGACGTCCTTCTGGTACCTTGAACCTGCTGGGGACATGTGCTTGTGCCTTGTGGATCTCGTCCAATACATCAAAGTTGTTAGCCGAGACTATGCACTTGGCCGGGAGAATAGGTTCAGAGATTTCTTTAGCCTCGGTTTCAGAGGCAAACTGACGAGAAAGGGCGTCCGCTTTAACATTTTTGGTACCAGGGATATAAGAGATGGTGTAGTTGAAGCGGGAAAAGAAGAGTAACCAGCGAGCCTGGTGGGAGCCCAAGCGACGAGCACCCTCAATATATAACAAATTTTTGTGGTCCGTGAGAATGGCGATTGGTTCCTTTGAACCCTCTAAAAGATGTCTCCATTCCTGGAGAGCCAACTTAATGGCCAAAAGTTCACGATTACCGACATCATAATTCTTATCTGCTGCTGAAAAGTTCTGTGAAAAAAAACCACAAGGATGGAGTTTCTCTTGGGGAGAAGTCCTCTGGGACAGAAATGCGCCAGCTCCTACGTCTGAGGCGTCAACCTCCAAAGTAAAGGGGAGGGAGATATCCGGATGACGCAGGATGGGGGCAGACACGAATGCCTTCTAAAGAGTCTCAAAGGCTGAGATGGGGTCTGGTGACCAGGATGAGATGTCGGCGCCCTTTTTGGTCAAGGCGGTGATGGGAAGGGCAATGGAAGAATTTTTTTTGATAAACTTCCTGTAATAATTAGCGAAGCCAAGAAAACGTTGCACAGCTTTGAGCGAATTAGGGAGTGGCCAATCGAGGACTGCCTTCAGCTTCTCTGGGTCCATGGAGAAACCTTGGCTGGAGATTATATAGCCAAGGAAGGCCGTGGAAGCCTGGTGAAACAAACAATTCTCCATCTTGGCGTAAAGACGGTTAGAACGCAGCCTAGAGAGCACAAGTTTGGTATGTTGAATGTGTTCCTCCAGATTTTTAGAAAAAATAAGGATGTCATCTAGATAGACAATGACAAAGGTTCCCAAAACGTCACGGAAGATGTCGTTCATAAATTCCTGAAACACGGCCAGGGCGTTACACAATCCAAAGGGCATAACAAGGTATTCATAGTGTCCAGAACGTGTGTTAAATGCAGTTTTCCACTCGTCTCCCTCCCTTATGCGAATGAGATTATAGGCACCCCTTAAGTCAAGTTTTGAAAACATAGAGGTCCCTTGGAGACAATCGAACAGTTCAGAAATGAGCGGAAGCGGATACCTGTTTTTCACCGTGATCTTATTGAGTCCGTGGAAATCTATGCAAGGCCTTAGAGATCCATCCTTCTTCTTCACAAAAAAAAACCCTGCACCGGCAGGAGAGGTGGAGTTGCGGATGAAACCTTTTTCCAGGTTTTCTTGAATATAAGTAGTCATGGCCTCGGTCTCCGGGATGGAGAGTGGGTAAGACTTAGACTTCGGCAGAACAGTCCCAGGGATAAGGTCGACCGGGCAATCATACGGGCAATGAGGAGGGAGGACCTCTGCTTGTACCTTGTTGAACACGTCCAGGTACTCATGGTACACGGCAGGCAGGGACAAGCGATCGGCAGGTACGGAGTCCATACCAGCAAGCACAACCACGGGAGGATCCGCTGGCGTAGCATCTGCGGACAAGGGCCACTGGATGGGCAAGGTACCGGACCAATCAATGCGCGGATTCTAGAGTTGAAGCCAAGGCAATCCTAATATAATTTGTACTGAAGGGGACTGGAAAACGTCAAAGACAATTACCTCCTTGTGACCATCAGCCAGGATCAAGGTAAGAGGAATAGACTCCCAGATGATGAAAGCCGGCTGCAGTGGTCGTCCGTCGATGGCCTCAAGGCCAACTGGGCTCTTCCTTCTGACCATGGGGATTTGATTCTCCACTCCACCTGCTGATCCAGGAAATTACCGCCCGATCCGGAATCTATGAATGCTTCGACCTTTACAACAAGGTTGGGACCCTCCAGTGTGGTAGCATCAGCTTCTTTGGGAGAGCTTTGGAAGGAGAGGGGTTAGGAGAGACAGTACCCAGTAGAAGCCCCTCTACCTTTACTGGGTGTGCCCGTTTCCCGGCTTCAAGGGACAATTCTGGAGACGATGTTCCGATGAAGCACAGTAGAAACACAGCCTGTTCTGGCGCCGCCGCGCTCTCTCGGTTGCCTGGAGTTGTTGACTGCCGACCTGCATATATTCCGAGGCCTCCAGGGCCAGGAGAGGAGTAGCGACTGACCTGTGAGAAACAACAGAGGAAGAAGAACGGGAACAGTGCCTCTCGTGTCGTCACTCTTGCGTGCGCTGATCCATGCGTACGCTCAGGGTGATGAGTTCCTCCAGGGCCGTAGGCCGGGTGTGAGTAGCCAGATCGTCTTTCAACGTATCTGAGAGTCCGTGCCAGTATGCAGCTGCGAGCGCCTGATCATTCCATTGGACTTCGGCGGCCAGAGTACGGAACACGATGGCGTATTTGGCAGCTGAATTTCGACCCTGAGAAACATGGAAGAGGGAGAAGGCAGCTGTCTCGTGCCGTGCGGGGATATCAAACACAAGTTGGAATTCACGTCTGAATAAAATATAATCGTGCGTTATTTCGCTACCACGTTCCCATAGAGGAGAGGCCCAGGCAAGGGCGTCTCCAGTGTGTAGGGCGTAAATATAAGCAATCTTAGCACGGCCAGTAGGAAACAGGGAGGGAGACATCTCAAACTGCACCTCACATTGGTTTAAGAACCCACGGCAGTTGAGGGGGTTCTCATCATAGCGATTCGGAGAGGGAATCCGTGGGCCAGGGCTGGCGTAGGTATTGGCCATGGTTGGCGCAGAAGCCGTGGAACCCTCCTGATGGGAAACCGTGGACAGCTGATCGCTAACAAAGCGTAAGGCCTCTATGGTAATACTTGTACCCACCTCAGGAGGGTCTGCGTTTGTTGGGCTCTGCATAATGTCACACCTGTATGCCCGCAGACCAAGCTAGACCCCAGTACTGAGGTGGGAACGGTATGATACCACACACCCACAGCAGTGGGAGCAAACCCGGAGTGTAGTATAGCGTTGCTGGGCCTGTTGGAAGAGTTGTTAGAGTATACTTGCAACGCTTGGGGAATGTCCGTGAGAATAGTCGTGTCCGTTTGTCAATGTTCAGGGATCCAGAGGGTAGAGTCGTCAGAGGGCAAGCCAGGTCCTAGGAAGCCAGAGGTCAGCGAAGTCGTACATGTAGCAGGGTTCAAAGGGATACCAGAGAGCCGAGAAGTCCAGGGTAAGCAGGGGTCAAAGCCAGGGAAATCCAAAGTAACACAGGAGCAGGTAATAACAGGAGCACAGAGGGAGCACAGCATAGGTCAGGTACACACAGGGAAACAGGAACTATGCAGCGCGAGGAAGAGGTGGACAGACAGGGATTATAAAGGAAGGTGCACCAATGACAGAGAGGGGAGGAGTAGAGAGAGAAGTGGGAGAAGCTGGAGATAGGTCAGGGGAAGAAGAGGAGGAGACAGAAGGGGCAGTCAGGGGAATGGCCTGTACAGCTTGGGAGGCGGAGACAGGGGGAACCTGATAAGAAGCATCTGTGCGAGCGCCCCCTGTAAGCTGGGGATGCGCGCGCACAGGTTGCAACACAGGCGCGGCCCGCACGGAGCAAGGAAAGACCGCAGGATGGGGACGGAGCCAAGAGGAGGGGAACACACGCAAGTCCTGTGCCCGCGCGATGGCCAGCAAGGGCAGGGAGGAGCATGCACGCGGGTCCTCCGTGGGCTGAGGGGGTGCACGCACCGGACGTGTCACCAGGTGCGCGGAACGCCATGCCGCGGGCACCACGCGAGGAGGAGGCAACGGGACCGATGGCACCACAGGGGAAGGTAAAGGAGCTACCGTGGGGGAGAGGGAGCGGGAAGAATCAAGGCAAGGGTTAAGGGAGCGCGTGGGTATGCGGGACCTGCGGGGAATGCGCTGCGGCAAGGGGAGAGAGGTAGACGGTGAAGGAGAGGAGTGGGAAGGAGTAGAAAAGGTGACAGGAGATGGGAGAGAGGGACCTAGGAGAGGAAGGAATCTCCTGAGTCGTCACAGGGGAATACTCAAATCTGAATTGAAAAAGGAATTGTTACTTCTCACCAACCCTCCGAAATTACGGGTCACCATAACCCTTAAGTGGTAACTGTGCACTATTTAACCCGTTTGTTTACTATTATCACTCCACTTACTTGCTATCACTTGACATACTCTATATCCACCCTTAATTAAAAAAAATTTTTATCTTTGGTCCAAGTCTGCCTAGTTTTCAGTATACCAAATTAGGGATCTCATTCAATATATATAAGATTGAGATATTACTAATTACTCTAGACCCTCTTGGGTCATCACTGAATGCTGTACCTTTACAGGAAATTTTAATTACTCTATTTGGAGGCATTCCTGCCATATATAAATCATTTATATAGTGGAAACCCCTGAGGATTCTACTATTCTATAAAGCAGCCTCTGTTGTAATTTTTTACTGCAGACTAGTAAGCTACCTACACTACAAGCTAATACTTTTTTCACTTGATACACTATTTATTATGTATCAAGCTTATTCGAAGAAGCCATCACTTAATGTATCACTATCTATGTGATGGCTTATGGATCATATACACTATATTCCTGCTTGTTCAACCTCACATCAGGTTATTTCCTGACTGCTTTACCATACTGTTGATCCACACTGACCTATAGTTTTCCTCCCCTTTGATCTGCTAATAATTCATACCTTTTTTGGTAGTTCTCTAAGGTTAGATGCAATTGGGACGACTGCCCCACTGTATCACCCCACAGAGTCAAAATACTATTTTTGGATGCTGCAGTATTCTTTAGTAGGTTTATAAAACTGGGTATTATACCACTTTATATACCCACTCGCATCCCAGCCCAGTGTAGGCTCTTACCTGTGATACTTTTAGTATATGTGTGTATTTAATAATCATCCTTGTCGCCTTTTTTAATTGGCGATGGATCACTCTACCAATCAATATATATTTTTCGTTTTGTAATTATTAAAATTATTTTATACTAATTTCAACTTTCATTACACCAGAAGTATAGAGTGCATTACCAGAGAGATTCTGTCCTCTCTACTTGACCATCATTAGTATATCCCTATTGCACCAGACTTCACATACTCCCTTTAGGCGGATGCAGGAGCTGTCTTTCCCTCCCTCCCCCTTCCCTACCCATACTACTTAGGGATATTGTAACGGGTGCTCACCCCAAATAGGATGGGACCACGAGGCTGAGGTAGGGATGTTAGTGACCACTGACCTACAACCGCGTCCGGAGTGCAGGGTATGGGTCGTGTAGCCGAGTAAGGATAGGAGAGGTCAAGGTGGTTGTGATACTCGCCGTGGTCAGGGATTGGAGAAGGTAGAATCGTCGTTATCCGTAGCCATGGTCAAGGAGGAGAGATGGTGGGAGTCCGGAAGCAGACGGAGGTCTAGGGGTCAGAGAAGGCAGGCATCCAAGTAAAAGCTGTGGTCAAGGCACAAAGGAGCAAGACAAGAATACAGCTGGGCAGCAGGATGCTTGAGGCAAGCACAATATACACAAATAGAAGTTTATGCTCAGCCAACTTGCCCAAGGCAAGGCTGAGCATATAAAGATCATATAGCCAATGAGAAAGCAGCACAAGGCTGTGAGCAATAAGTCATTAGACATAGGCAGTCAACTAATAGGCAGGGGCTTGGTGCATTACAGGTGTGGAGTAGCTGATAGTATTAACCCCTTGCGTGCCTGTGTTAGTGCGGTGCCGGCGTGTAGTCCTATCAGTGTTAGGAAAGTCCACCGTGATGTCACGGACCGCATTGCGGGGGTTGGGCAGAAGCCCGATCCTGGAAGGAGCGGCGCGGTGGTTGCACATAATTTTCGTGCGGGGCACGTCACAGGACATTTCATGAGGGCGGGGCCTAAACCCAATACACGCGGTATCCCTAAGCCAGGGAGCATGACTCCTGTGCACAACCTCAGAGTGAGGTGTGTCACCTGACTTGTCACGGGGGCGGAACTGAAGTCCAATCCTCACAGTACCCTCCTTCAGGGGCGACCTCCGGTCGTCCCAAGGATGGCTTGGAGGGAAACCTCTGGTGAAAGGCAAGAACGAGCCTAGGTGGTGTGTAGTTGGTCCCTGGGGATCCAAGAGCGCTCCTCATGACCGATGCCCCTCCAATGAACCAGGTATTGAAGCCTCCCTGGTTATTCTGGAATCCAGGATGGTTTGGACTTCAAATTCTTGCTGTCCTTCAACCAAGAGAGGTACAGGAGGAGACCCCAAAGCAGGAGACTAGGGATCTTGTATGAACGGTTTGAGTAGTGAAGTGTGGAAAACTGATGGGATCCTCATGGATGCTGGCAACCGTAGCCAGTAGGCCACCGGATTGACGTTCTCAATGACGGGAAATGGGCCAATATATCTTGGTATAATTTTGCAGAGGGAACCTTCAGCCGGATATTCTTAGTGGACAGTCATACCTTTTGACCCGGATTGTATGATGGTGTTTCACGACGATGTCAGTCGGCCTGCTTTTTCTGCATAGAGACTGCCTTTCTGAAATTCATCTGAATTTTTCCCCATGACTCTTGTAGATGTGGGTGCACAAATTCCCTGGTGTTAATATAATAAAACTTACATACAATATATTTCTTTCTGTCAGCCTTATACATTCACCTACAGTACTCTTGGAGGGTGATGTGCAGAGTGACACTGTAGTGTAATATACAGTACCTGTTCTAATTGGAAAACTTGAAGGGGCTCTTTCCTGAAGGGAGGAGACATACACCTCCACAGAAATGCTATGTAAATCAGATAAGCCAATAAGCCTACCCCTATGACGTTTCAGTGACACTATATTATAATGCCCCTATGGAGTATGCAGCAAGGAAAAGGATTGGCCTAATATTTGTGAAAGACTGTACATACTACGCACTCCTCCCTTTAGAAGTTTGCTGCTGATGCTTTAAATGTAAAGAATTGTGACAGGTTGTGAGACCTGAGATTTCTTTTCAGCTCTTTCTCCAAATACTAATGAGTTAAAAATACAAATACAGAAAGCTTCTCTAAAGGTCAGGAGAGCTGGTCATAGATTACACTTCTGTGTATGACACTTGAGAGTTTACAGAACAATAATTATAAAGAAAAAGATGTATGAAGTAATTACACAGGAAAACGAGATCTATGACTTTATTGTCCATAAAAGAAATAGGGTTTTGAGGTTTTTAAATTCTTGTGCAAACTCAATTTAAAGGTATTACAATCTACACTTCTCCATGACTAAGCTGACTACTAAACATACAGTAGGATGTATATTGATTAATTAAACAATTTAAGGTGCAATCTGTGACACAATAAATAAACTACACACACGTTTTGGTGTCACCTTTTAACAAGTTTCAAGTGATCATTAACATGTTTGTTTGTAGCCCTCAATAGATACAGTAGCTGCTGCTTTGGTGTAGCATATAAATTGCCTGCTGCATGCAGAGATTCTACACTGAGAATTCACCAGGTCTTAAAGTTGGTCCGATTCCAGTACTAGTGATGAGTCCTTTTCATTGCTTCTGTCTTCATTCTTATTATCCGGGGCAAATACACCCGATCATAGATCAATCTACTTTGCTACTCTCTGAATTTGAACATGTTCATATCGGACCAAACATTTTGGATGTATATATATATATATATATATATATATATATATATATATATATATATATATATATATATATATATATATATATATATATATATATATATACACAGTGGTTGACAAATCACCAAAAAATCTACTCGCCACACAAAAAAATCTACTCGCCACCTAGTACCAAACGTGTGCTGCTTGAGCCAATATTTACTCGCCCGGGGGTTAAATCCACTCGCCCGGGGCGAGCAAATGTATAGGTTTGTCGAACACTGTATATATATATATATATATATATATATATATATATATATATATATATATATATATATATATATATCCATATCACATACATCTTACCTTCAAATTTAGCTTATTTTAACCTAGTCATGGACTGAAAAGGATTTTTGAAAATGTTTCAATGTGCAATTGTTGATGTCGTCATTTACCAGTCCTTTCAATTCTGTCAGGGATTTTCACATTTTTTTATTGTGTTTTATTCAGAAAAATATATACCTTTTTTTGTCATGTGATCAACATTTTTTCTATTAAAACTTTTCAAAGTTCTAAACCCGAAGTGTGGATTGTTTAATAAAGCACTGTTAAAATAGATAATAGAAAAGGAATGATAGATTATGAACATCATTAGCTCTTAAAACGATGATCTCTACCCTTGCTTTTTTTTTGCAATGGTTCTTCAGTGCCACGTTTTCCAGGGAAATATTTCTGAGTTATAATTGACATACTGTACAGTACCTCAGTCCCCTCACTGACAGTTTTTGCTTCCCCTTCTTGAACAGCCATTGTATCACTTTTCTAAACTCAGTCACATTTGCTTGACGTGGAGGCCCTCGGTTAACCTTCCCCAATAGTATGCAACCTTCATCATTGTTCCACTGTTGTGACCCCTCAGACCGTGACCTTACAAGGTGATCTCAACGAAGAAAAAGACTCATTTCTTGGTGCAGTTTTCTAGTCTTGTCTTTTACCGCTTTCTTCTGCTGTTCTTTTCTCCGATGCAGACCACCAAGTGCTACGCTTTAGTTTGTCAATTTATAGTGCTGTCATGGTTTCAAATGCCGCTCCTATTGTGTGCAATATACTCTCCTGACCTTCGGAGCAACTTTCTGTATTTGTATTGTTAACTCATTAGAGTTTGCAGAAACAGCTGAAAAGAAATCAGTTCTTTCCCACAATTGTGTTTGCTTGAGGTTCCCAACACTCCAAAGAAAAAAGATGTTCAGTTGATGCTGATACAAATAACTCTGGCTTTTTTTTTTCTTTTGTGTGAAGGGGAAAGCACAAAACATTGAAATTGAAAAGTTAAGTATCTGCCTAAAAATTACACGCCACTATATATATATATATATATAGATATATATATATATATATATATATATATATATATATATATATATATATATATCTATATATATATATATATATATATATCAAATAAAAAGAGCACATTCACATGTCTTAGACAGATATGTTGTCGGTATATGAGGTATTTTTAATTTTATCATATATTAGTTTGAAGTTTTTGTAATTCCTTTTATTTAAAATTATTATTATATATTAATATTGATATTAGTTCTTTGTAGCGCTTATTGTCTTTTCACTTGAATATTTATATATATATATATATATATATATATATATATATATATATATTGTACTGTATATTAGTGTGTGGGCAGAGATTAAACCACTATCTCAGTTTCAGTTAGGATAACAGTTACCTTGGGTTTATCTATATATCTAAAAGTCAAAAATTGTTTGTTTGTGGGATTGTGGCAACACGCGCTCTCATTGGCCGCCGGCCACACCTCTCGCGCTCTCCATTGGCTGACTGCGGGGTGGTCCGGCAGGGGGGGTAAGGAACACCCCCCGCTACCACCACCTGCCCAGCGCGGGCAGCGGGAGCACCGGGGACCAGGGGGGAGGGAAGGAACATGGCAGTCAGCCACAGGGACCGGAGGGGGGGGAAGGAACACCCCCCGCTACCACCTCTCGCCCCGTGACGGCGGGGGGGGGGGGAGGGAGGGAAGGAACACAGCAGCCAGCCACGGGGACCGGGGAGGGGAGGAACATCCCCCCGCTACCACCTCCCGCCCCGCGCGGGCAGCCAGCCACAGGGACCCGGGGCAGGAGGGGGACACACCTCGCGAGCATGAGGAGCAAGAGGAGTAGCAACACACACACACACACACACACACACCCATTACTTACCCATGGAGGTTTCAAGTCCTGGCAGCTTCATCCTGCCTCACGACTGGGTCAGTACACGTGGATAAGTAATCCCAGGAAATGCCGGGTATATAAGATAGTATAATATATATTTATTATTGTATTAGGTGTACAGTGCACAATCTAACCTGTGTCTCACCCAGTGTGTCTACCAGTTGTGTCTATGTCAACAAATCAGTTCCAGTTATGTTAACACCACTACACTGGCGACACACTTTATTCGAGCTCGGCTAGTCCCACGAATTCGGGTATACCCGGATGTATTGAGGTTTGTGACTGTTTTCTGCCCGAGTGCATTGAGGTATTTTCCAGGCAGGGATTGAAGCATTTTATTCCCGCTGGCTGCAATACTGTACTGTATATATATATATATATACTGCATTACAATTCATGAATTTATGCCATCTGGTAGACACGCGAAGCATTGCAGCCTATTAAATCCTAATCATTATCATTTAACAGATCAGCCGCCCGTCAGCCAGGCATGAACCCAGGCTGGGAAGGCAAACGCAACGGGGCTTGTCAGAGGTGAGGAGCGGCGCATTCCAGGTATCTGCCAGGTACATACTGGGTATTTGCTCGAATAAAGTGTGTCGGTGCAGTAGTTTACCTTGGGGTGTATTATATATTATTAGTACTGTAGGTGGCCAGAGATTATATCACAAACTGACCTGTCTCTCTACCAGTGTGTCTACTGCAGCCAGCCATCTCCAGTTGTGTTAACCATGTTCCTTTTCTTTGGGGCATGCTCTATATTATTATGTGAGCCGAATCATGTCCAATGGCCACATGTTATCACTGATGCAAAAATATGAAGGCAAGAAATGAAGAAATAGATGCATCCTGTTATCGTATGTCTATTGATTAACACAAGATGCACAGGTTCTATGCATTAGAATATACAGTAGTTGTTAAGTGTATATAAAGAGAAAAATCACATACAATGTGTAATCATTGTCTACTGGATGAAAAAAACCGTTTTAAAGTTGTTTTTTTAATCCATGTTCGGTTACGTAATTGTGTGCAAATAACAACAGATGGGTGTGCTCTATTTAGATGGTAAGATTCTCTTCAGACTGCAGTGCAACAATTATGACCAATTTAAAGTATATAAGCAGCATGTGTTTTTGCTAGGTAATATAGCTTACAGTATTGCTGTACCAGACAGGAGCTTATCTTAAAAGTAAATTTAAAGTTAATACAATTCACCATCAAGATGGTAAATCGAGTTTTCTCAAGCCCTGGGTTAACTTACAAAAAAACAGTCAGAAAAAAATAACAACAATGATTTGTTAATTATTGGGGTTGTAGAAAGCCCCCTTAATAATATAATTCTTCCTTCCACTTTCCTCCCCAAGATTGGCTACTAAAAACCAGAGCTGTTTATTCATCATAAAGGTAGCTCCATAAATGTTTTAAAAAAGCATCTATATATTGTTAATCAAATCCCCAAAGTGTATTACTAAAACTACCAATATAAGCATAGTTAATTTATTTGTACATACAGTTGTGTCCAACAATACCGCTACCAACTTTATGGCTAAAAATTACTGTACAAAGCAACAAATTCTTGTCTGTCTCGTCCCATAAGTATACATGAAAAAGGCCTTTTGAGGACAAACTACATTACATTTTGCCTCCCCTGGTCCTAAGCCTTACAGATTAACCCTTCTAGTGCAGGGTGGATAGAGGCCTAAATGCAGTCCTCAATATTGTATATTGGCAGCCTGGAGAGTGTGTGTGTGTGTGGTGGCTAGCTCATTTGAAATGTCTACATACTGTATGCTGCTAACTGCAATTTAGTCTATCCTCTGCAGTTACCATTCCAGGAATCTCCTGGCATTCTAAGAGTAAATCTGTGCTTGATTCAGGGCCCAAACATATTTTGATTGTAAATACAGAGTCTTCTTTTATGAGGATGTTCACTTCGCAGCTTGAGCACTGTAATTTTTATACAGGTCTCACCGATCAATAAAAAAGCCACAGGAGGAATGATTTATCTTGCTGGTTACAGAGACTGTCACTGAGAGAAATTGTAAAAGATCAATTTACACAACTCTGTGTGAGAACGTTATTGATATAACACGGCTGATCAGTTCTTAGTCGGCTGGGACAGTCTTTGCAGAGGGTGCACTGGGCAGTGAACGGCTTGCTGGGCAGGATCTTAATAGACTCATTGGTCTGCAAAATGGTCATTAAACCTATGAAGTGGGGAAAGCACAGGCACATGGCATGCTAAGTGACTTGAATGGGAAGCTATTGGCCTAACTTTGATTAGTTAGATGTGCAAGTGTCACACATCCTATTCTTCCCCTCCCCCGACTTCCTACTGTGAGAATTGTTCACTTCAGAGATGGAGCTGCCTTAATTACAATGAGCCCTTTTCACTACAGGTCACAGAAGTTGACTTACTTCACAGGAAATAGGCAAACAAACTATCTTCCTGAAAAAAAAAAACTAACTTCCACTTCTTAAATTAGTTAAATGAAGCTTATCACCAGTCCTTAGTTAATGTTTTGAAACTAAGTAAATTGCAGTTGACAGGCTAACTGTGCATGTTTTAATATGAAGGTGTAAAAAACTAAGTCTGAAAGTTACGGTGCTGGGTCCTAGTTTCAGCTTCAGTGGCAGTGGCGTACATCTGACAGATGGGAGTAAGTGTTGAAGTTTTTTTTAATCATATTTTTATTTAATGAATTAGGTACTTCATAATCCCAATGCACTGTGCTTTAATATGACTTGTCTATTAATCAATGATGTGATGCCACAATAGCACTCTGAAATCTTAGGCGGACATGGATCAAAGTATCCTAATTGAAGACTGGGGCGAAAGTGATACAAAAACCTCCACCTGATTTACCAAAGAAAAGTAATCCAATGGAAGGCAATGTGTTGTTTTGTAATTTGTTTTCTTTCTTTTTTTCCAACGTTTGCAGTTGGGAGACTTGGATACATATCACCCAAAGTCTTAGGTCTCGGATATAGTACAGGCGCGCATGATGTCACGTACGCTTGTAATAAAAGCAATCCGTGGCAGGTTTGTGCGACAGGGGGCGTAGAGAGGGCCTGCCTAAGGCGTGCCAGGGGCGTGCCCATGACATCACGTGAGTGGGTCACTCTCATAGGCTGAACCGTGCACGTGACCCGGCCGTAGCGCTGACAAATCAAAACATTTTGTATAGCAAAATATTGGCCTGCCGCGTCGCTCTCGTGCACGCACGCTCTATGGCCATGTGCATTGCCTTATGGCCTTTTGTTTTTGTTTTAAATAAATGAGTTCTGTACTATGAGAAAATACTTATAGCATTTAAAAACAAACAAAAAAAGCAACTCTAAATTAAATTTTTAATGTGTTATAATGTAACAAGCATTTTTGGTTTCTATAGCAACCATTTCCAAAAGTCACATCCCCTTCCTCTCCTGAAAAAGGCTCTAGCACACCCCTTTTTGAGCCCTGCCTCTCTCTAGCAGTGAACCAATTGTATCAAGTGACTGCTTGGTCCATTATCTTCCCCCCAGAATTTTTGCATCTTTGTCCCTCTTCTGCTAAACTGACACAATTTAGCGAACCCTCGAGGCAAATCTTCGCTGATCGATCACAGGAGAACGGATCGATCGGAAAATGTAATTACTTATCATTGTGCGGATTGTATTGATGCCCATAATAAAGGGGGAAATAAAAATAAAACGGCAGCTCATAATGCTGCTTTAAACATCAAAGCATCCAAACTCTCACAAGCACAGACAATGATATCCCAGGACTAGAGGTGTGTGAGTATCTGGCAGGCCACATCCTGAATATTCTCAAACATTTTTAAGATATTCAGATATTCGTGAAAGTGTCTGCAAAGATTATTATCGCCATTAAGTCACAAAATGTCCCTTTTTTGACAAATGTAAATGAAAATGAGCATATATAAGTGCTGCTAGACCCAGTTCAGCATCAGTTGCAATTTGCAATGCTTGAGGAATAAGAACGTTCTCTCAGAGACACTGTAGCATTTTGTTCTGGGCCCTACAGGCCTGTATTAGTACCCCAGACAGGGAGGGGTTTACATACTAATATGCATATTGCCACCTTACCTCCATAACAGTCTTTACATTGGAGTGATCAATTATTCAAAGGGTACAACTAGCCATGGCCCACCTTTCCTAATATAAAATTCCAAGCAGGCACAACAAAGGAATTCCTATCCTTCCTATCTAGGAACAGTTTACAATCTACTTACAATCTAAGTGGTAATTAGGGAGAATTTACAGAGACAGTAGGAGGGCGTTCTGGTTAGTGCGTCTGCAAGGGGTCAAGGTCAGTGCATATGAGATGTATAGTATCCGCCAGCAGAGCTACCCATATGTTTCGTTAAAGTAGTGTGTTAAAGAAAGGTCCTAAAGGTGAAGAGAGAGGGTGCTTGTATGATATTGAGGGGAAGGACATTCCAGAGGTGTGGGGCATTGAGTGAGAGAGGTTTTAGGCAAGAGAGGGATTTAGATACAAAAGGGGTAGACAGAAAACATCCTTGAGTAGAACGCAAGAGTTGGGTAGGTGTATAGTGAGAAATTAGGGCTGAGATGTAGGGAGAGACAGAAGTGTAAAGTCTTAAAAGTGAGGGGGAGAATTGAATAAGTAATACGGGATTTGATAGGAAGCCAGGAGAGGGATTTCAGCAGGAGAGGCGGTGAGACCGATTTAGGAGAGAGTAAAGTGATTCTAGCAGCAGTGTTTAGGATAGTTTGTAGGGGAGACAGGTGAGAGTCAGGAAGTCCGGACAGTAGAAGGTTACAATAGTCGAGATGGGAGAGAATGTGCGCCTGTATTAATGTTTTCGCAGTAGAGGGACAGAGGGAAGGGCGTATCTTTGCAATGTAACAGAGGTAAAAACGGCCGGTTTTAGCTACATTGTAAATGGGAGAGGATAATGTGACCCCTAGGCAGCATACAAGTACTGTATGACAAGCATCATCATGGAAATAACATTTTGAGACAACAATTGTGTAAAAAAAAAAATTCTCACCTCAAATCATTAGTGACAAGGTAAGTAAGGGAACTCCCTTAATTGGATGCTCTATTTCTGTCCAGTACAGTCCTTCATAACGGCAACCTTTATATAAAGCACTTGGCACAGGGTTAACATCCTCCTTACCACATGAAGATATTCCTTGTATGGGGTTAATATTGAACCGCAGCAGGATCGCCACTATGAGTTAAAGGGAGAGGGAGGGAAAGCCATCTAACCAGTCCGGTGAGATTGTAACTCAACCCGGCGGTCCCACAGTGGGTGGGCTTGTAATATCACCTCCTTTACTCCCCACAAAATAATTCCATGTACTCACTTTTGGAATATTAACACAACATTAGCGATATAAAAATTACGTCACTATGTTATATATGTAGCCAGGTTCCCCCCCTTGTACTTACTGCCGTTCGCAGAGAGGTGTGGGGGCATGGTAGCGAGCAGCGCGCCATCACAGGAATACAGCCGGTTGTCGGCAATGCGTGCGGGCCGTTGCTATGGCCGCTGTCGTGTTGTTAAGGTCACGGCGGCTCGAAGTGCAGGGCACCACCATCATTGCTCGGCAGAGTTGCGCATGCGCAGAAAGGAGCGTGCGCGAACCCTAGCCTACCAGGGAAGGCTCTAGGAAGGGACTATAAGTCCCATGAGCCTCTGCGCACCCCACGTGACGCATGGGAGCCAATAGGGCTGGAGTATCTCCCTGCACAGATGGATTGATACATTTCACGGGCTCTGAGCACGTTAGTCAGTCGGCGCCGGGAGCAGCTAAGGGAAGGAGGTAGGGTGCAGGAGTCAGTGACTCTCTGCACTAGGCCAGCAGCCCCTTAGGCCCCAGATAGCCCTAAGTCACTACAGCTGAGTATTGTAGGGACCGGCCCCAGTCAGGGACATTGCCCCTTACTATACAGAGTCCATAAGAGACACAGCCAATGCTGCGCGTCCATCCAGAGGTTTGGGCCAATACCTCCGCTGCCGTTGCAGAGGCCTTCTGGGTGGGATTGCCCCGGATGGTGGTTTCGGTGTTCTTCCATCCGCCGATCCTTTGTGAAGTTCCTTTGCAGGCCCGAGCACTGGAGTGCTCGGCAGGTAACTCTGGTCAGCAAGTGCACCAACGATATTGCTTATTATTGTTACGGGACTAGTGACTGAGCAGTCACATATGTTTTCTCCCTCAAAGGGTGCAGACAGATTGTGTGGGGTTATGGACACGGGGTGGGATCACCCGGTGTAAGTGGAAGCGTTTTGCCAGATGCAGTATTCAGTGTCCCCTCAAGGGAGGGACACCTGTTGATTGTTGTTAACCATTGTATATGCAATAAAGCCAGTTCTGTTCTGCCACTGTTTGCTCAATGTGATTGTTTCCTGTGAGGGCCTCCTCCCACTCCGTTAGGATCCCTCCCAGGTGGAGGCGTTGCACCATGAGATCGTAATATATGCATGTTCCCCAGGCTCCGCAACGGAGACTTAGGTTCCTGAGAGCCACACAGGTTACACAGCACAGTAGTAGTGTCAGTATTCACAGGGAATACCGTTACATATATACATGTAGCCCTTTTTCTGAACACCTTCCTAAGGGACTACTGGTCGCTGTATAACACCTGCGGCTCCAGGAGATCTGAGCCTCCGCTAGCTGGGAGCCTGGGGTAATACTCACACATTTACATAGCGCAGCGCCTCCACCTGCGATGGCTCCCACCAGAGGAGGAGTGATTCCTCGCAGGACAATCAACAAACACATACACAGTATAGATAATAACTAATACTTTACTTAAGAACATAGAAAACATAACACGACATCACCTTATGCTATAACTGTATCACCTTATACACAATATCTGGTGTCCCTCTCTAGAGGAGACACTGAGTGACCTGGCACATAACTCTTCCACCATCACCGGCGATCCCACCCAGTGTTCGGTAATACCCCACCCAATGTCCCGCACTCTCGCAGAGATCGTGGGTGACTGCGCAGTCACAGTTAAGCTAAGGGCCCGGTGGTGCACTTATAGTTCAGAGTTACCTGCCGAGCACTCCAGTGCTCGGGCCTGCAACGATCTTCACAAAGGGTCAGACGTGCGATGCATCCTTCTGATCCTATCCTGGTGATATTCTCCGTGGACCCCAACGTGGGTCCGAACTCCGTCACTGGAACAACAGCAGCCGCTGAGCCCCTAACTATCTAGGTGGCATTCGCTACACTACAGGCCGTCCCTATAGCACAGTAACCTGTGGTGGCTTTGGGGAAACTCCTAGAGGCCTACAGGGGTTAATGACCTGTCCCACTCCCCTAACTAACTAAGTCCCAATCCTAACTGTAACTAGCCTCGCAGCAACAACATGCAGCACTAACACACCGCACATGCAGTCAACCTGCAGACAGCAACACACGCAGTATACACTGTGCTTACTTGTCAGCACTCACGGCACTACCAGCCGTGATCCACTGACAAGCCTGCACTCTCTCACACCTAAGGGCAACCTCCCTATCTCGGGCCGTCCCTTATCAATTACCCCCTACCCTCTCAGGGATTGGGGCCTGCCTGGGACTTGGGGATCCTTACCTGGTGCAGGAGCCACTTGCTCCCTGCACCCTTCCTTCCCCTTCCTGCTCCCAGCTCCAACTGACGTGACTCTAAGCCTGCGAAAAGTATCCTTTCTCCTGTGTGGGAATCCTCCAGCCCTATTGGCTCCTATCAGGCACCTGGTGCCTGTCTCCCTATGCCTCCTGGGAGTTGTAGTTCCCAGGAGGTTGCTAAAGCATTGGGGCCGCGTGCGCACTTGCCCTGCGCATGCGCGAATGCCTAATGGCCGCCGCAACCTTTTCCTCGCCGTCCCTGCCCTCGCGCGACTTCTCCCTAGCCGCCGAGTCCCTCCTGCGCATGCGCGATCCTGCGCATGCTCGCGCAATGTGTCATGGCGGCCCCCGCTAGCCGGGTGCGCCGCCGGAGCTCCAGTGATGCCGAGCGCTCCCTGCACTGGCCCCCACCCTCGCGAAGTGCCGGCGGGTCCGTCGCTGCCTCCGGCGGCACCCGCGACCACTCGGCACTCGCGGAGGGGGGTCAGTGAGTCAAAAATAACCCCGGGGCTACATACAATTGTTGAATACGATACCAACAAGATTATAGTCCAATGTCCTACAGCCTAGAATACCTAAAGGTCTGTTCAAAACCTTCTTGAATGAAATGCAAAAAGAGACAGTACTCCTTGGCGCTGGAACTTTGGTTGAAGATGCTGTTATTCTCCAATAGATATATAGAGAAAAAAATGATAAAACAGTTTTACTTCAATGGAATTACAGATGCAACCTTTGTTTTTAACCACCTTATTGTGCACCCTTCTGTATATTATATATACAACTTTATAACGTGTATTCTCAAACACCTTTCCCAGATGCTTATATAATCTGACTAGACAGGTGCTCCACGTGTTCTTTAAATATTACAGATCACTTCCTTATTTATAGAGATAGTGTATTACTCCCTACCTCTGCCCTGCAGGTTCATATCCTGTCCTGCAGTCAGTAACGTTACACTCTCTCGATGTCCCGTGGTCACATTATGGTCTTGTGCTAAACCCCATGGTTTCTGAATGAAACGCATATGCGTTCCAGGGAGATGCATACGTACTTTGCGTGCTGTATGTACTGCATGTGTAGGTGTTTTATTCACACACTGCTGAATGCAAATATGCATTCCGCTGCTTATTGCCCAATAACATACAGTACGCATGCATAATATGCCACATTTTAAAGCATGCTAAGTGATTGGTATAAGGAGCAAACTTATATCAAATTTAAAGCAGATTTTCCTTTATAAAATGTAAAAAGAAATCCCCCCTAGTTGGGAAGCGTGTATCTCAATGTTGTATAAAGCTCCAACGTGGGGGGCCATTAGTAAGCCACAAGGGATGACATAGTGGCTTTTTGTTGGCCGGCAGGATGAGGGAGCTTTAAACTGCAATATTGTGTGTCCAGCCGTACCACTGCTTCTTTATGTACACCCCCACAGTATCACTGCTTTTTGATTTACACCCCTTCAGTAACTTAAGAGATATGTGCTGTGTCTCGGGAAACAGGAAATCAGCACAGTTCCACTCCTGAGACCCCCTGTTTCCAACCTTCTAGCTTTAAGTACTTTGTGAATCCTTCAAGGGAAAAGGCTAAGCAGCCCATTCACCAGAGCGCCCTAAACCATACTCCTCCCCAATCATGCACATTCTAAAATTTAAAAAACCTTGCCATACATTGTACTATAGTTCGTGCAAAACTGATAAAAGAAAAATCTGTGTGTATGTTAAATATTTTAAACAAATAATGTATAATGTTATTCTGTATTGTAATGTCTCTTTTGTTTAATGTACAATTTTATGCTTTTCAATGGGCAAAAGTACTTTTGTACTGGGTGAGGGTGGCAGGGGTAGTTGCAGGAGGGGTTAGCCCTTCATTACCCTAGTGGAGAGCCACAAAGGTAATGAAGGGGGTTTAATGTATTTTAATATTGTTAATATTTTTTTTTAGTTGTAGAATACCATTGATTGCCAATGTGGATATGTCGGCACCCCATTGAGAGGGCCAAGTTATCCACAGTGACAATCAATGTTTTTATGTTTAAAATATATTTGGCTAATAGGGATTTTGACCATTAGTCTATGGGGGGTGGGTTGTTTGTTTGGGGGTGGGGGAAGGAGGGTGGGTTAAGGAGGGTAGTTTCCAAAGGCAGGGTAGTTAGGCATGCTGGGGGGGGGGGGGTGGCAGGACAGGTTAACCCCTTCATTACCTTAGTGGTTAGTAAAGCAAAAGCATTTTACTAGGCACTACGAGGGTAGGTAGTGTAGTTTAATGATTATATAAATCCCTGTATAGCCATTTGTGTTCAGCTAGTCATGGAATCCCATGACTAGTCAATCTGTGGGCTACTATGGGGTTAATGTGTACTGTAAAGTATTTTAATAACTATTTTATCATCTATACAGTATATCATTGGTTTAGCTTATCTTGCCTATCTATATAATGGAAAAATAAATTTAAGCGCAAATAGGCCCTTCAGGACATAAATGGTGAAGGTGAAAATAGTGCAAAAAACACAATCCATGTGAAAGTCCTTAGATGTGATATAAAAAATGAAAACCAAAAATAGTGCAATACAGCAAAATCGTAGGGTGGTAGGTGGATGTATCTCATTCACAACATTATAGATTAAATCGGGCATACTGAATAATTGGCTGAATAGGGGAAGCGTTCTCTCAATTATGTGTTACTCTGTGATCAGTGAGGGATAAAAACTGCAGTTTAAAAATGTATGGAGAGAACAACTACGGTCAGTAGCAAAGAATCTGCATCCTCCTCTCGGTCTCCTGCTCGAAGCTCCCTCGCTGTATCCGATGATGTCACTTCTGGAGTGGGATGACACTCTACAGGCAGCGCAGGGGCACACAGGAATTGCTCAGATTTTGAAACCACCAGGAATAGTCAGCAGGAGCAAACCATACGCATTTCACTCAAATGAGCTTCACCAGACTACTCCTGCCACCCCTTGTCCATATCACCTGGCGTATACACTGGGTGCCTGCTGCACCACCAAAGCATTGAGTTTGCATGTGACTTTGATATGCCCCTGGAGAGTCATACACTACCCGACATAGACCAGGATGTGGCCTCAAGGGCACCCCATGTGGACTTAATCACAGCGGAACCACAGAATGAGCAAATGGCCAGCCCTCTGCAAGCCCTCAAATGTACTTCAACTACTCTAGGGCACACCACTCAACAGAAGCACACTACTCATCTGGCATCTCCAATGTTGCTGTGCTGAGATTAAAGAACTTTGCAGGGAAATACGTGAGCTCAGAGAAAACAACACACATTTGGATACCCAAATATGTAGCCCAATTTATGTTGCTGTGGCACACAAGGTACCAGTACCTCAGCAGAGGAAGGAAGGTTCACTTCCGAAACACGTAGGGTGGGTATCTGCTGGCCCTGCTGCCTACTCCGGTGACAACTACCGACAGAGCTACATTGTGTACGCCGTTTCGACGTTCAGAACGCGGCGAATCTGCCGCTGATGGTTACATCCTTGGCGAGATCCCCGTCTGGCGAATCTGTGGAGGCGGTTCCCCCTGCTCCCAAGCTGACTGTGCACCAAGGTCTGAGATCACATGACCGGGAGGCGAACAGCACAGAAGGGAGAATTGAGGGACACTACTATAACTGTGAAAGCCCTATAATGTTTGAGGATGTGGAGGAATTTGTTCCAATAAATCCACCTCGTACAGAAACAGGGGAGGTGAACAGTGGCTGTATCATCTTTTCCACAGTGTAAGGATTCTGCTCGATCCGTGCCAGCCCTGACCTCCTGCCTGGTTACCGACTTCAGATACTCTAACAGGCCACAGTTCCAGGGCTCTGGTCGGTTATTCTGCATCCCTACCTCAGCCCTGTGGGTCCGCTTCCTGATTGGAGATGAGCACCGTCACACACAGGCACTTCAAAACTGGATCTACCCGTGGGCCACAGCCCACCGAACATCACCAGAAGTACTGAGTCAGCACAGGACATCTAGTCCTTGGGTGATCCTTTGGCTGACATCTCCTTGGTGGGCATGTCAAATGACCAACTATACTATCTACAGCAGCAACATGAAGGGGAGACCCAACATTAAGCCTGCATGAGTCCTGCACCCTGAACAACGTAATTCATTCTTAGCAGTCTCAACACTGATACTGATGTAAACTCCCTAGGACCCGGGCAGGGAGGGTTACATCTAATTATCGCAGTTTTCTCCTGTCTTTGATATCTCTCTATGTACCCGAAATACAGCCTCTTCATCTGGACCAGAAGATAGTGAAGCCTGCCCTCCATCTCTTCCTATGGGTTTGGATTTTCATGAGGTGGAAGGTGTTTATGAAATGTATATATAAAACAAAAAAATTGAGAAGTGGGATGGTTGGTCACTACTTTTGTTATTGCAGCTAGGCGAGATGGTGTGGGGAATTTGCTGGATTGATTCTATTTTTGGAGGTTGGTGGACCTCTGGTCATGGGGGAGGTGTTAGGCTAGGCTAATGTGGCAGGTATGGGACGGACCGCCTAATGTACAGTAATGTGCATTTTGTAATGTCATCAGACCGGTATTAATTAGGGTTTCGGGCAATGGGTATCACGTTGGCTTTTGATTCAGTGGTGCGCGCAAGCTGGCAGGTTTATGTTATTAATTGTTATAATGTATTTATAAAAGCTATTTAACAAGATGTATTATACTATTCTTTGTAGTAGTGTGTTTTATTTAAGGTTGGGCAAGAGGTAACCAGAATCAAGTCTGGGTAAATCATGATCACTTTGCCCAAAGAATGAGAGTAGAAACATTTCAATCGATGTCGAATCATGAAACTAGAAGTGAGGCCGTTAATGTTTTGTGTTAATCTTTGAGGAATGGTGTTGAGTGTTAGTATATACTTTACTGTTACACGTGTGGTCACATACCATTTCACAGCCCTGCTCTCTTGGTAACATTTGAATGCATTTATATTTGATTTTGTGAATTAGAAAGCAGTGAGCTTTGATGATGGGCATTCAGTGGAATTAAAGTGTTTGCTTTATAATGCCCCTCTAAGCACATGCTATTTTAAAGAAACATACACAGTAATCAATCTCACAGACAGCCCTTAACCAGTGACCCAAAAATAAATACCTCAGAGGAAGAAGTAAACATTTAGTCTTGCTACCTTATTAATTATTTAGTGTAATTTTTCAATGTAAATACCCACTGTTTTCCAAAAGTTTTTTTTTCTATTTAGAATTATTATACTTTGTAAAACACTTACAGGAGAAACAACAACACATGTTTACTCTTCTTATTTGAGGCTGCCTCTTGTTGTTCACAATGAGGGTACTGTACGTGCCTTCTAGCAGTTAATAAACACACCCACAGGCAAACTGTTTAGCTTATAAATGCATTAACTTACATTAGCCACCCGATGGCAATGAATACCTCAACAATGTACTGCATATTTCTGAAGCCTTAGCAATTTGATACCCTTGTTTAAGAGCCTGTACCCATTTCTTTATTGCAAGATGCATTTTAAAGGCTGAATGAAAACATTAAGAAAACTACAATTTCTTACACCTTTATTTCTTGATGATGATTCAGTAGAAATTGTGAGTTTAATTACACATGCATTTAGCCTGTATACACTGAAAAAATAAAATAAACCGAACACACAGTATGTGAGAAGGTATTGGTAATAGAGGAAGCAAACAGGAGACTTTGGTTGAGTTAAATTACATAGTTACATAGTTACATAGTAGATGATGTTGAAAAAAGACTTACGTCCATCAAGTTCAACCTATGCTAAATTTAGACAACTTCTAACTTACTTATTAGACAACAAATTAAATTCTGCTGTATTAAGGCATCAGAGCAGGTATATACATATAGTAACATTTCAGGGCATCCTGAAACGTTACTATATGTGTATACCTGCTCTGATGCTTTAATACAGCAGAAGTTAATTTAACTCAACCAAAGTCTCCTGTGTGCTTCCTCTACTACCAATACCTTCTCATGTCCATGTGGATCCAGTTTCGAGACGCCGGGATCAGCAGAGGGTGAGCTCCAAGGAGGAAAATATTGTTAACTTTTTTGTGTAAAGCAACGGTGTGCCATTTCTTTCACTCCCACTTTTCCATTATCGAACACACAGAATGCCAATCAAATGTTGTGCACTGAAAAGCATATTTAAATAACTACATTTGCTTGTCTTACTGTATCTACGTATAACAAAGTACAGTACTGTATAGTGAATCTGAATCATAGATGTAAAAATATTTACATTCATTAAACAGTAGAGTATAAAATCCTAAGTGATGTCAAAAAGTTACTGAGCTAAGCAAAACATATGGATTGTATGCGCAAAATATAATTTTTTTCTGCCTATAGTAAACTGTATCTTTAAATTAAAAGCAGCCTTATTTATTTTTGCAAACATTCATTTTCTTTTGAAACTGACTTGTACATTCTTGTTGCTCTAACATATGAAAATAAAATAAATATTGTAATTAGTAACCATTCACTGTGCAGCTACAAGGGGCAAATACAAAATTGCTCAAAATATCTAGAGAATTTAAATCGTTTTATGGAAAGTATGAAGTTGGAAGAGTCAAAAAAAATAATACAACAAGTCTTGGTTTTAATTCCAACAGATCTTGATGTCTAAATCATTGAAGTTTTTTCATGTGTTATGAAATGCAACAGATTATAAATTTTTTTTTGTAGTTTTCCCAAGAGACACTGATCCAAATGCAAAAGTAGTACTTGAAACAGATCTTTCTCAATCCATACTTTATCCAATGGCCCCAACAGAGTCTGTCTTGAAATTAAAAGCTTCTTCCGCCATTGGGAATATATGTGACTTTAATAACTAAAATGCACTTTACTTTCTATCACAGGGGTCAAAAGGTTTCTAAACAAAGTAAATGTATCAATTATTTAGCGCTGATTTCTTCTGCAGTGGAATTTCTAAGATATTATTTGGTGGATAAATTCAATGTTCTGCAGCTACAGTAGCATTATATTCATAACAAATTTCTCCTAAACTGAATTTGCTGGGGCAACTTAATTTTCACTATCGTGTTTGCACTGTAGAAATATCAACTGAAGTGTTATAGGGTCTTACTCAGGCTTTGCAGAGAGGAAGAAATTCCATGAAATTATGCTTATTCAGCGCTACCTTGCATTGCTGTTTATTGCTTAAGAAATAAACTTGTTACACTGAATATTAGAAAGAAATATCTCCTTTCCAACACACAAACCAGATATATCTCAGTATGGAGATATCAGATGTTAGTCGAGAATGTGAAAAAAAAGAGAAAAATTACTTTCAAAAGTTTTTGTGAAAAAGGTCTAAAAACAATCAATGATACTATTTTGCAATTCAAGCAGAACACACACACACACACACACACGCACGCACGCACGCACGCACGCACACACACACACACACACACACACACACACACACACACAAATATAGAAATGCAGACATACGCTTGAGTATTTAAAAAAAAAATGTTTATCGCTGTGCCAGAGCTGTGTACAAACATTTTTGGCATCAATTCATGCAGAACTCAACTTTTGATACATAACATTGAACTATTTTCAACTACAAGACTTTCTTTATGTTTCAGACTGTAAAAGAGCTCTTTAACATAAAGAAAATGTGTAAATGTATTTCTCAGAAATACAGCTTCATCCCCAAGTACTGCAGTGAAAAGTGAAAAAAGTTAAAGTAAATTAATATCTTAGGCAATTGTCAGAACTCATCCAATAAACGCTTAGTCCAAGGCTGCCCTCATCAAAACCTTTCAGCAAGGGTCATTTTACAAGGCTTTTGGCATTCTCCTTTGCAGGGTCTGTGTACCCCATCTCATCAACCACCAACAATTGCCGATTTACCCCGGAGCTAAGCAGAATAGAAGATCAAGTAGAAAATGTTGATTGATAACACCTATGAAATTTCTAGGATAATTGTATACAGTAATTTCATTGTCTGCCAAATTATTTCAGAAATAAAATAGCAGTTGTGTTAGTGTCATGGTAATTAGTGATACAGAGCACTGGTTCTTTTTTTACTTAAAAATACAGAGTACATTTTTGTTTAAAGAGCTACATTACTTCCACTCCTGAAGGAACTTGTATTTTTATTTTCATCTTCTGGAAATGGCTGTAGCATTGATCCATAAAGACTGGAAATTAGCAGATGTTATACTGCTATGGCCTTGGCTTTTCATTTGGCATGAGTTGGCTGACATGGTTGAACCTGGTTGAACTAGGCACTCAGATAAAGTTTCTTTGAAGAGATGTGTGTGAGCACAGAAGGGAGACAGATGTGTCCCATGCTGTGACTACTTTAAGTATAGCAAACAAAGTGCAACACCGTACTGCAGGTCCTGCAGCATGACAGTATTCAGTGCTGCAGGTCCTGCAGCATGACAGTATTCAGTACTGCAGATCCTGCAACATGACAGTATTCAGTACTGCAGGTCCTGCAGCATGACAGTATTCAGTGCTGCAGGTCCTGCAGCATGACAGTATTCAGTACTGCAGATCCTGCAACATGACAGTATTCAGTATTGCAGGTCATGCAGCATGACAGTATTCAGTACTGCAGGTCATGCAGCATGACAGTATTCAGTACTGCAGGTCCTGCAGCATGACAGTATTCAGTACTGAAGGTCCTGCAGCATGACAATATTCAGTACTGCAGGTCCTGCAACATGACAGTATTCAGTACTGCAGGTCATGCAGCATGAAAGTATTCAGTACTGCAGGTCATGCAGCATGACAGTATTCAGTACTGCAGGTCATGCAGCATGACAGTATTCAGTACTGCAGGTCATGCAGCATGACAGTACTGTATTCAGTACTTAAACAATGTATAGATGACAAACAGAGAATAGAACCCGGAAACAAAATAGTTTCTCACTGGCTATTGAGTACTGTCTCAGTGGCTATTGATTACTGATTCCGTGGCTATTGAGTACTGAACCTGTGGCTATTGAATACTTTTTTTGAGACTTCACCAGCTCTTATGCAAATAAATGAATATAAATAAAAAGGTGGTACCAGCACCTGCCCGTTCTTTAACCCCTCCACTGCCTTTCTGGATGCTAAACAGTAGATATTTTTCACTAAAGCCCCTAATACTAGCTGCAGTATCTCAGGGTATTACAAACTTGATAGCAAATATGTTCTGGGACAAACCTCTTTATAATGTAACATAGCCTCCCGGCAGTTACTTCTGTTTCTGGGCCTTTCCTCTGTCAGTCCTGTTAGTGCAGGCAGTGGAAAGGTTAAATCCAGTTTTAGGCCTGTATGTGTATTTCAGCCTTGAATGTTGTAGCAATATTCGAGGGCGGGCCTTGCAACTCTGAGGTTGTCAATCTCAGGGGTGGATATTGGTTGGAACGCCCCCTGCTGTGTGTGGGTCAATCTGTATCCGGCTGTAGCTTGTAATGAGTCAGAGTTAGAGACACTCCCCTAAGATGTTAAAATTGGTACATGCCTCCTAAATTATCAGTTAGTGATCAGTTAGTGTCAGTTGAGAATTAGAGAGTGAGCTGAGAAGGAAAGAAAGAATTCTCTCCCTTCTACCCCACAGGCGCAGGGAGGGAGGGGATGTATGCTGTTAGGAGCAGTGGAAGAGCTCCATAGCAGGAGAAGGGCACATGCATTGAAGAACCTGTTGTGATATGCTGTACACTTGCCTGCAATAAAGCCACCAAGAAAATACATTGCTGTGTGGCTTCATGTCTCTGGGAATGGAGTGTCAGTGGGGGTTCATCCCCTGAAGACCCCAGAGGATCCTCACTGGCTGGAGGCACTGCACCATCAGAAGACATCAGACATCAAGGTAATCTGTCCCCTGTCCCTGTCCTGGATCTCCCCACACCACCGTGGAGCCCTCAGCCCTCCTGTTGCCAGCAGGTTGCAGCACCCAGACTGCCTGTAGTAACCCAGAAGGAGAGCACCCCCCATCTCACTTAGGGGGGATGGGATAAAAGGGTTACAATAAAGTTATTCTTGTTTTTTTTTTAACACTTAGGGTTAGATCCACATTATTGTACTGTAGCATAATGCTGTGTTGTCTGCCAATAATATGACGTTCCGACAGTTTGGGCATTAATCCTATACAGACCCCGACATAAGGCTTTTGCTGAAGTTGGAGATGTTGGAGAACTTGTGAAAGAAATAATACTATGTTATTTAAATTATGCTTGTGCCTTTGCACCAATTCAGACATGGCCAAGGCCCTGTTTCAGTGCCTGGATAGGAGTAAAAGCAAGTTTAGGTACAACCTGAATAACAAAACGCTTTCGTGTAAACCTTAGCTGACTTAAGTGAATATTATGATAATGCCTCATTTGCATCTCATTACCACTAATGTCTATTATAGTTAATGCTATGCTCTTTACGGAAGAGGAGAACATGGATAATGTTATGTCATTGTCCTTTGAAGATACACCATTAGTGTTAACGTGACATTAAGTTAGGTGAATGCCACGTTAAGTGACTAAGCAGCACTTTGTGGGTCAGGGCCCTAATTGGCTATGCTGGCAATGAATGAGTACAATGATAAATCTTCCTGTGCTGTATTTCACTGTGCAAACCCATGGTAGAGATGAGTGGGCATTTAGTAAAATGGTGCATTTTGGGCCTGACAAAAGTCCAAACATTCAATGCTCAATATTTATTTAAAAAAGTTCTCGGTCATGTGAAGTTTTTCTTACTCCAGAGATCATAGAGCACTGACAAAGAAGCATGTTATTTTGCATTGGTATTTGCACTGGCAATGGGTGGGAGGTGTGGGGACACACAGATTTCCAAAGCCTATATTGCCTTTGTCACTGACGATTTACATACACCTGTAGTGCCATATTTGATAAGAATATTATTTGAGCATAAGGCATATTATAGCCCATTTAAGATGCCTTACAGCCAGAGAACAACTTTTATTTAGGGAAAACAATTAGACTTCCATTCTTAACAAATCTAACTATGCCAGTAGCAAATCCGTTACTGTTTTGTATATTTGTATATTGATTGAAATTCAATTTCTCAGGATGTTTTAGTCAATCAACTGTTTTTTTTACCCTTATCCTACCCTGTCCTTATCTTTAGCCACAGGGCTGGCTGGGAGTATGGCGGGGTCCTGTGCACAGTGTGTGCGCACGGGGCTTCTTACCACTATCTCCTTTCACTACACGATGACGTGTCACATTGATGATGCAACATCACAAAATGATGTCACGTGATGTGTGGGGCCTCTAGCCCGCCCTCGAATAACATGATGATGTCATGTGACATCGTCTCATCAAGATGTCGGGTGATAGCAGCAGGAGCTGCCAGCACCTACATTTCCCCGCACTCTCCCCCAGCCCAACTCTGGTAATCACAGTCTAAATATTGCGGTGGCTGATGTAACAGCCACAACATTTAAACTGTGATTACGGGAGTTGGTCAGGGGGCTTCTGTAAGCGCGGGGCAGGTGCATTCGCACTGATGGCCCGACCACCAAGCCCACCCTGTCTGTTGACAAATAGATCATTAGAGGCTGTAACTGTGTGAGCACTGGCTGATCACATAATGACATCAGGCAAAAGCAAGTACAGTAGTCAGAAGAAATCAAACCCCTGCCAAGTCTCAGGATCACCATGTTTACAAACTGACTTTAATTTTTTTTTAAAAACACTTACACTGTAGGTGTTTGTTAAAAAGGAGATCAGTCACCTAAATGTAACTCCCGTAACTGCCATTTACTTTGGTCCTAAGAGGGATTGTCCTTTTAATAGATGCTTCACTTGCAGTTACAATGTGTATTTTGTGCGTTCCTGCAATAGTTAATCTATCCAGGTATCTGCTCCAGATCAGTTTAGCGCATGCGCACTCTCTCCGGTTATCCAAGGTATCGCCGGGTCCGGTAGACTTATACAGTCTCTCAGCAGTAACATTATGCAATCCCTGAGTCTTTTGCGCATGCCAAAACACATATCAGGTAAACAAATATAGAGTTAATATATTCAAAATGGCCGCTCTTTACCTGCTGATACTGTGGATGCAGGACACATAGGCAGGTGAGGCTTATTAACTGTGATTGGTATTGTTGAATTGCACTGGGGTTTGGGGTATATATATATATATATATATATATATATATATATATATATATATATATATATGTATTGTGCACTACATTCAATTGCACCACCTTGAGAAAGGCCCCACTGGGGGACCGAAACGTCGTTTTTTGCGTCTTCTATCAAATATAGAATATTTATGATTTACTTACCTGCGTGCTGTCCCTTGATGTCGTGTTGCAACCGGTATCATATGGTCTGTTATTGCTTTATGGGCAATATCTATCTATCTATCTATCTATCTATATATATATATATATATATATATATATATATATATATATATATATATATATATATATATATATATATATGCTTTCCTGTGGAGGGTTTTTGTCACTTTTTTTACTCACCATAACTTAACTCAGTATTATGGTTTTATATATATATATATATATATATATATAACACAATCCCAGCAAGCTCAAGAACCCCAGAACCCATCCCAAAACCCTGCAAATTGGTCATGCCGTGACATTGGCTGCAGGCTTATAACGCTTTGGCCAACGGGTTTAACTAAATGACCCTTAGGCTTGGTCCCCGGTGCCTGCTGCAGCATGCGCTGCAGGGACAAGAACCGCCTCTCAATGGGGCCGGACCCGCTTGCTGCCTTGGCCGCCGCGTTGCGCGACCAGATTTTTCTGAAGACAGTGAAACTTATGAAAGACAAGCTACTGGGGATCAGGAGGGGAGAGAAGGTGCTGGGGATCAGGAGGGGCAGAGAATGTGCTGGGAAGGAAGAGCTTGGGATCAGGAGAGGGAGAGAAGCGGCTGGGGATGAGCTGGGAATCCGGAGGGGGAGAGAAGTTGCTGGGGAGAAGGAGCTTGGGATCAGGAGAGGGGAGAAGCTGCTGGGGATCAGGAGGGGGAGAAGCTGCTACGGAGAGAAGCTGCTGGGGATCAGGAGGGGAGAGAGAAGCTGCTGGGGATCAGTAGGGGGGAGAAGCTGCTGAGGATCAGGTGGGGTAGAAGCTGCTAGGGAGAGAAGCTGCTGGGCAGAGAAGCTGCTTGGGATCAGGAGAGGGGAGAAGCTGCTCTGGATCAGGAGGGGGAGAGGCTGCTAGGCATAGAAGCTGCTTGGGATCAAGAGGGTGAGAGAAGCTGCTGGGGATCAGGAGGGGAGAGAAGTTGCTGGGGATCAGGAGGGGAGAGAAGCTGCTGGGGAGGAGCTCGGGAGCAGGAGGGGGTGAGAAGCTGCCAGAGAGGAGGAGCTGGGGATCAGGAGACGGATGAGAAGCTGCTGGGGAGGAAGAGCTGGGGAACAGGAGGGGGAGAGAAGCTGCTGGGATAAAAGCTGCTGGGGGGGGAGCTGAGGATCAGGAGCGTGGTGAGAAACTGCTGGAGAGGAGGAGCTGGGGACCAGGGGAGAGAGAAGCTTCTGAGAGAAGGAGCTGGGGATCAGGAGAGGGGTGAGAAGCTGCTCAAGAGGAGGAGTTGGAGATCAGGAGAGGGAGAGAAGCTGCTGGAGAGGGGGAGCTGGGGATCAGGAGGGGGAGAGAAACTGCTGAAGAGGAGGAGCAGGGGATTGGCAGGAGAGCTTAAACCTGCTGAAAGGATCTGAGAGGAAATGCAGACAGGGTATTTCCTCCGAGCTAAAAGTGAATGAGGGTCTGCCTCAATTTCTTCCTTTCGTTTGGGCACGGGGGTTGAGGCAAGGTTTGATTAATTTTAAACAATGGGAGTTTGGGGGTGGCTCAGATCTTTCCCCCCTGAACTCGCCAATTTCTATATCTAGAATGCAATTACACATTATTGTCAATGAAAATAATACCAAGTGAATATGATCACTGAAAAAGGATGTTAGAAGAACGTGAGCAGCAGTACCGGGTGTGGGCATGACAACAGGATTCACTTTAGTTGTGCCTGCCCAGGGACAGTGATTGAGGAATTGCACTTGTCTAGGAGCTAAATACAGCCTAGTACAGCCAAGAAAACTAGTTATATGTTATGTGTTTATGCAGTATCTCCCAAAGAAACCCTAAAGATGTTGTTTACGGAATACATCGTTTTTAACATATAATTGTTGTGTTTAATATAAGTATGCTTTGATCTACTATATCATTGTGCTCAATGCCAGTCTTCAAGACTCTCCCAATAGGTCAGGTTTTAAGGATATCCCAGCTTCAGCACAGGTGGCTCAGTATTTGACTTAATCACTGATTGAGCCACCTGTGCTGAAGCTTGGATATCCTGAAAACCTGACCTGTTGGTGGATCTTGGGGACTGGATTTGAGCACCCCTGTACTATACCATCATATATAGGGTGACCAGATTTTCAAAATGAATAACCGGGACACATTAACAATTATTTATAAAAACAAATTACATCACGTGACGCACCCCGTTGCCATGACAACGAGACACTGACGTCAGGCGGTGACATGTTGCTATGGCAATGTGGCATCACGTGATGCCTCAGCGCCATAATACGTCCCGTTGTCATATCAACTTGATGCTGCGTGACGTCATGGTGTGTCTCGTTGTTATAGCAATGTGCATTACGTGACATCGCGCAGCCATGTTGATGGAATTTGGAGGGGAGGATACAGCCACACACAGACACATAGACAGTGACAGTGAAACACACACACACAGTGACAGTGAGACACACACGCAGTACAGTGACACACACAAACACACACAGTGACAGTGAGACACACAGTGACACACACACAGTGACAGTGAGACACACACACACAGTGACAGTGACACACACACAGTGACACACACAGACAGTGACACACACACACACACACACACACACACAGCGACAGTGAGACACACACACACACATACAGTGACACACACACACACACTGACACACACAGTGATACACACAGTGACAATGAGACACACACACACAGTGACACACACACACGCTGACACAAACACAGTGACAGTGACACACACACTGTGACACACACACACAGTGACACACACACAGTGACACACAGACAGTGACACACACACACAGACAGTGACACACACAGACAGTGACACACACAGACAGTGACACACACACAGTGACACACACAGTGACAGGGACAGTGACACACACACACACACACACACACACACAGTGACAGTGAGACACACACACACAGTGACAGTGACACACACACACACTGACACACACACAGTGACACACACACAGTGACAGTTAGACACACACACAGTGACACACACACTGACACAAACACAGTGACAGTGACACACACACACACACACACATAGTTACACACACACACACACACACAGTGACACAGACCGTGGTACACACAAACAGACAGTGACACACAGACAGTGATACACACACACACACACACACAGACAGACAGTGACACACACACAGTGACACACACATAGTGACACACACACACAGTGACACACACTCTGACACACACTCTGACACACACTCTGACACACACTCTGGGTATAAGGGGGCATGTGGGTTACCTGGGGCCCGTGGATGGGCTGCTGGAGCAGCATAGGTAGCCAGTGCAGCTGAGAGACTGGCAGGCCCGCGGAACCTAAAGGGAGTGACAGAGGGGCGGAGCCTAAGGAAGGGGAGGGCTTGGCATTATTAGAGGAGAGAAGGGAGGGGGGCAGTGCTGAGGGAAGGGGAGGGGCTGGCCCGGCATTACTGGAGGAGGGAAGGGAGGGGGGCAGTGCTAAGGGAAGGGGAGCCCTGGCTTTCAGCACCTCGTCAAAACTCCGCCCCCCCCATCCTCCAATCACAGCCGGCATTCTCCTGGTATGTCTGCAGCCCCCCCCCCCCCCTGCTTGAGAGGGCAGCCAGCATCCTCTGCTCCCCGTAGCCTCAAAAGCCGGGACATTACATGAAAAACCGGAACTGTCCCGGCTAAACCGGGACAACTGGGCACCCTAATCATATATCTTTCTCTTTGGTTTGTATTGCCAGTTATACCTTTTTTATCATGTTTGCACCATTTTTTTTTTCAAATGTTTTTGAAAATATGTTCAGTTCGTGCTTTATGGGACTGGCCAAGCGTTAATACACAGTATGGCAGATCACCCTGTTGTATAAGTCCCAGAGTGAACCAGATCACACTATATTATAAGACTTGGCTGGGAAGATAAAACTTATTTCATCACTTTATATATGAATTGAATGGGCCTGGGCCACACAAAGCAGCACATTGAACAGAGATAGACATGTGTACATACAAACTTACATTCCTAAGCGTTTCTTCTTTCCTCTTGGCTCCCATTGATCAGATATGAAGCATATCTGGGAAAGAACTAGCAGTACACTTAAGAGGCTCATGTATTCTGCTGGGGTCCACAGACCATGTAAATACTCCACTTATTAAATATTAACCAAACACCTACGTACACTACATTTCTACCTAAAGCCTCCTATTGCATGCATAAGGCAGAAACCAATTCTGAACAGTTCATAAATTCATGTGAGAACGCCTGTTAAATAAAACCAACCATCCAGGAGCTGACATTTTGCCATATTTAAAATTGTTGATTTTCCAAGCTATGAAACTGCTGATTTATTTATGCTAGCAAATATATAAAAGCTACTAGTGCAAAATCACACATTTTGGAATTTGTGGACTGATATTCATAAAGAAAAAAATGTTAAATAGAACATCCATGGCTCTGTTCAGTGTAGTGCGTTTTTTTCCCTTTTTTCTGGCGAAGTAGAGTAAAAGCAAATATTACCTTTCTGATGGTGCTCATTTACCAGTCACTCCTGTTAGACCCTTAAATGCCCCTTTCACTGCACAAACTAGCACAGACCATACCTTTTACCAGCAAAATCATAGGAACGTTATTGGAAAGGATAGTTCCAGCCTGACTACCTTATTGTAACGCTTACGCTGCCCACGAGCAAGACAGGGCCCCAGTACTGAGGTGGGGAAGTAGTAAACCACGCACCCACAGCAGCGGAAGCGTGCCTGGCAGGCGGATTGTCAAACGTAGCAGGGTCTGGGTTGGAGAGAGGGGGTTAATTGATACTTGCCAGGGTCTTGGGTGGGAGAGGTCAGAGAAGTCGTCTGTTAGCCGTGGTCTGAGGTTGGAGAAGTTAGAATTGTAGAGGTCCGCATAGCTGTGGTCTGAGTTGGAGAGATCCGCAGAGTCGCTATAAGACGGGGTCGGTATCCAGAGGGGTTCCAAGGTCAAGCCGGGTCGGTACACAAAGAGTTAACTACTGGAGAAACACAAGGACAGGGAGCAAGGCACAATGAACGCAGGAGCTCAAGGCTACAACAAGTTATGCTCAGCAAAGCAGGAAGGGAAGTGCAGGGTATATGTAGCAGGATCTAATGAGGCAGGGGGCGGAGCGGAGGCGCGGCCTCCGCGGAGACACGGATTGGCAGCAAGGGACAAGTGGGCTGGAAAAATACTTGCCACGCAGCTGGGGAGCGGTGCACGTCATCACGCCCCGCACCCGCGAGAAGCACGGCATGTCCGAGGGGGCGGAGTCACGCTCTGTAGCACACTAGAAGAGCTGCGCGTGCGCAAGCGCTCTGTAAACAGAGCGGGGGTGCGCTTGTGCCAGAGCGGAGGTCTTAGACAATGCAGGTAAGGAGGGAACACTTATTTGATTTAAGATGTTGAGCTGGACTAATATCACCTGTCTCTATTAGATCCCTTACGACCAGACAAAGATCTTGTATTCTATCAACTCTGTGAAAACTAGGCCTCAAGTTCTCGCATTACATGCACAAAGCTGTTTTACTGTAATGGGATGATGAAAAGAAAATGAGCCCATATTTACTATGAAGTGCTTATCTGATAGACACCTTCCATGCTGGAAGATCCCTCAAATTCCCAAATCACTTGAATGGGCCACATTTATGAAACCGTGCTGGAAGGTGTCCTATGGAGTAACAACACTGAGTAAATATGGTACATAATCTTTGTGCCTTTTTCAGCAGCTTGAAATAATAAAAACATTCTAATAATGCTTTTGAAACTGGTAATGCCAATCATCTTAGCCAAGATCTGTTTTGCTTACTCAATCCATCCTTATGGTACAATCCAACGTGAACTGAGCATGCTCATTTATCATTTTAGCTGCTGTAAATTAAATGTGCATGCTCAGTTTGTCAGACAGATTGCTTAGCTAATTGCCCTCATTGCAAAATGTACATCAGCCTCTCTCATTTTCCATAATTTGCTTATAATAGAAAAGCACAGGGTTGCACAAATCATGTTATTCCTACTGGTATCATCTGCACAATCTCATTGATTTTCTCATATCCCTTGTGGTTGTAACCGTCTGACTCTTGATTCATATTAATTTTGTCATTGGGGCATTTGGAAATGATGGTTTAGCTTGGGAATTGTGTCCGTCAGATAAATGTTTTGGATGTTGTTTCCCTTGGGTAGTGTCTTTTTAGTATAGCGTCTATCAATGTTCTTTGTTGACATTACACATTTGCTATCCAAATTCCTTCGATATTCTGAAGGATTGGGATGTTATAACAGATGAAAAGGGATGCTGCGGAAATGTATACAGATAAAGACGTGGAGTAAGAAAACGGACTATATTAGATTATGTTATTTCTACTGTATATGATACTGTGCATTCATGCTGCTAATTCAACAGGATACCAATTTTTTGTGTTACTAAAAAGGAGATACATGTATATATTCGGTATAACAGTGAAAAAGTGGTGGTTTTATCATATGTTTGTGTGGCACAGAGATACCACATTGTGTATGAGGGAAAAACAAGTCACTGCATCCATTTGTGAGAGGTAACACTCAATGTATTACTGTTACGCCGGTGCTGCCCGCAGACCAGACCCGTCCCCTGTGCTGAGGTGGGATGTAGGGATACACGCACCCGCAGCAAAGGGAGCGCGTCCAGAGTGTGGTGTTAGTGTTGCCAGGCCAGGTATAGTAAGGAAGACAATACCTGCCGGTACCGGTAGTAGAGGAAGAGTAGTTATTGCCGTTGCCAAGATCAGGGATTGGAGAGTTGCGGATGGTCAAAGGTATAAGCCGTGTTTCAGGGATGCCAGAAGTCACGAAGTCCAAGTAGAGCCGAAGTCGAGAGCCAGAGGGGGTAGTCGTCCAATCCGCGTCAATACCTGAGGAGTCACTGAGAGAGTAGTTAAATGCTTCCATACAGAACTATGTCGAGCGACGAGTGATGGGAAGCACAGGCATAATAAGGCTGGGCAGGCCAATGGGAAAAGGGGGTAGGCCTGGAGGACTGCAAGGAGTCCTCCCTGATAGGAGGGATGTGTTACAGCTCAGCTGAGTGTAATCATTGATTTGCATGGAACTGTGTGATGCTAGGGGGCGACGCCTCACTGCAGGAGCAGTGGTTAAAAGTGCTCTGTTAGGCGTGTGCTCTGTAAGCTGGGAATGCATGCACATAACGTCTGGGGCTGGCGTGCGTGTGTGCGTGGATTCGGTAACTGACGCGCGTATGCACATGGGGTCAGAGACAAATGCACGTGTGCTCATAGAGCGCGGAGCTGGAGACACACGCAGAGGCTGCGATTCAACAGGCACCTCTTCGGTTGGTGCAATCCTGTGATGGCGAGGAGCCAGAGTGCCAGTGGCAGACAACGGAGGTATGTGGGAATTGAGCTGCAGACGCTTGGATGCCTGAGTACCGACGGGAGGTGAGAAATGGTCGCGCTGCCGGCGCTTAGACACCAGATTCCTTACAATTACTTCCTGGTAAATATTTTAGCTACAGGTATGTGGCTTTAAGGCATCTTTGAAAAATTAGGAAACTTTAACATGGTATATATCGTAATTACTTCCTGTACTATGAAATAGAAAGACGGGAAAGTTTGTGCGCCACGGTCCGGCCTTGGGCAACCAACAGAATCACATCCTGTGATTTAGTGGGCTTTATTTATTTTAATTGTAATTCAGTATGTGTTAGTCAGAAGGCACAGTAAATATCTTTGAAGTCACGAAGCCGGCATCACATGGTATTTCAGCCAATCAGATCGTGGGAACCATGAAATACCATGTGACGCCAGCCATCTTGGATTTCGTAACGTCATCTTAAAGGCAAATGAAGCACAGCCATTCTGATTGGCTCGCATCATTTCCTTTAAGTGACGTCATTTAAAAAAAAAATTAATGTCGCCACAGGGTTTAAACAGCCAATCAGGTGGCTGTTAAACCATTTTGAGGCAAAATGTGACGTCACAAGCCCTATTTAAGGCCGTGACGCTTCATTTGAGCCCAAGAAGACAAAGAGACAACATCGGTTTGGATCTACCATGGGGCTTTTGTATTGACAGATGAAGATAGAAGATAAAGAAGATCAAGAAATGGTGACAGATGAAGATAGAAGAAGGTGATTAAAGAAAGAAAAAAGAAGATTTGGGTACCTGATCCGGATCTTCATAGCAGATGGCATCGGATGCTGTTGGAGGCCTTCAAGGTACGTGAGCTTCCTGTTTCCCCAGGAGTCGTAGGGCCAGCGCTTCTAAGGCCTCAGCCATGGTAAGCGCGTACTCTCTGAAGCGTGCTGACGCTCGCTCATGCTTGCCACTGAGCCCCTACAGCCGCAATTAGAGCGGCTTTAGTAGGGGTTCGCCTACGCTTCCGCGCGCTTGCATAGGTAATTTTAAAAAACAAGCGCTTGCCGGAGCGCAGGGCCGGTCACATGAGCGGTTCGCCCAATAGGGGCGAACCGCTCCGTGACGTAACTGGCCCGCCCCCGGCCCGCCCCCTGACAGCGCGCAGGGAAAGCACCCGCAAGGCCAGGGAAAGTCTCAAGTTTCCCTGAGTCTCACCGCACCTCAGCACGCCAGCGGGAAGCTTGGCCGAGGCCTAATGGTAAGTAATATATTGAATGTTTGTAAATGTCATTTTTTTACAGGTTTTTTGATTGGATGTGTTTTGATTTTTTTTGGGGGGGGGGCACATTGACTGATAATATATTAATCTGTACCACTTTAGGGTACAGATCAATATATTATTATGACAATATTTGGGGGCATTTCTGGCTTGGTATTGCTGATGTTTTTTTTAATTACAGTTTATTATGTGGATATCATTGTTTGGTCTTTTTCTGCTTGATTGAAATGAAATGTTTATTTCAGATATTTTATTACATTTATTTCTTTGTAGTTTAATGTTTCAATTAATTCATAAATGTTGTATAAATTAAATGGTTTCATTGGTTAATGTGACTATTAATTTCGAGTTGGTTTAGTACAGTAATTGATTGGTTTGATTGGTTACTGTTTAAAATAATTCAGAGTTGTTTTAGGAATTAATTGGTTTGATTGGTTAATGGTTTAATTAATTAATTAATTGTTGATGTTGTTATTGTTTGTATTATTTGGATTAGCTGGCTACTGTTTTTATTTAGTGAAGTGTGTTTTTTTGGAGTTTTCTAATGTTTTATTATTGTGTGTCTGGTGCATTAATGTATAGTGATTAGGGTGCCCATTGAGTGCTATAGAGGCTTATCATGCCCATATTATTATAATATGGGTATGATGTACCACTATACTACTCAATGGGTACAGGGTAGGTATAGTCAGTCCGGGGTGGGTGCTTAGTCCTCCTGGGTGGGTAGCGATGCAGGGTGGGTTAACCCTTATTTACTATAGTGGTTATTAACCACTAAGGTGATTAAGGGGTTAGGGGCCATTTGAATGTCTTTATTATGTATGTATGCTTTCTGGCAACGGTGGACAGAGGACCTACTGGTGCGGTAAGTAGAACTGTATTTATTTACTTTATTGATGCATTCTAATGTTATGTTTATTAATGGGCAAATAATATATTATCCATATCTGGATAATAGTTATTTTGCCCAATACTGTGTGTGTTTGGGCGGAGGGGGGGGGCGTGGATTGATGTTTAGTAAATATTTTTTAATATACATTTCTTTCATAATGTAGATGTGCAGGGGGTCTCCGGAGCTGAACCGCGTTGGTTTCATGTCCGGGGACCCCCTGCTTCCCAAGATACAGCTCGTTTTGGGAATTATGCTATGAACGGTAATGAAGGCTTGCTGAATACTGTGATAGCAACGCTCAAAAAAATGCGATTTAAATGCCATGGAGATAATTTTTATCAACCTTTACTGAATAAGGCCCTAAGTGTCAGGTTTATTTTTTAATTGTGAATGTTAATTTTACCTACACTGCATGGTTTAGAGCAGAATTTCTACTTGTCCACTGAAGAGCTATACAAATATTCCTTCTTTCCAGATGTCTCCTATTGATTGCCTAAGGAAAAGTGGCACTGGGGTTAAGTCACTGGCTCCTGAAGTAAGAAATTGATTTGTGACCCAGTGCCACTTTGTTGTGACCTTATAAAAAGTCACTTTATGGTCTTACGTAGGTACCAATAATGTGATTGTTCCCTCTAGAGGACATTTGTTATTCTCTTATTCTGTGTGCATTGATGTGTTTCCAAACAGAGCTATATAGGAATAACATATTATTAATGGTTTAATACATTCCATTAGATCCAAAAAATTAAATTATGCAGACATGCTGTCAACCCCTTCAACACACATGCCTTTTGGTCACTACAACCGTGATAACAATCAGAGGTGTAGGTGATTTAAAGATACACACTAAACTGAATAATCTCCGATTTCCATTAGGAAAAAACACAAATTATTTAATGTTGCCACAGCAATGCTCTACATTTGGCATTTTTACAGCAAGTGTGAAAGCATTCATTATGGCACAACATTTTGCATTGAGAATTAATGTATTTAGTAGTAAAAAGAAAAAAAATGCTTCCTGGACTGTACCTGAAAAACTATAGAAGGCAGATACACAATAATATGCTGTGAAGCTTCAGTAGAAGATTGTTGTCATTTTAATTTCAATGTAGCTGATCTTTACTCTAGCACTGGTGAGCGCCTTTACAGGATAATGAATGAAGAGCCTTAGTGAAAGTTCGTTGTAATATTGGTCATGTTTTGTTCTTAGGTTCTTGTAGTAATAATAATAATAATAATCATGTGTTATTGTCAGCTAACTGTAATAATGGTAATGTTTTATTGCTGAGTTTATCGTAGGCTGTGCACTTTCTTTTGTGTTTTGGTTACAAAATAAATTGGTGTTTTGGTTTTGCCAAAACTCAATTTGCTTAGTTTGGGATTTTTACCAATTACTAAAATAGCATAATAAAACATGAGCAATGCTTAAAATAAGTACAGTTCAACCCCGTTATAGCGCGATCAGATACAACGCGGATCCGTTTATAACGCGCTGTGAGCGGGGCTCCCAATAAATTACAGTCACACACATAAGTACGTTCACATCCCCCAGCCCATGATTGGTCATGGTGTGGAAAACCCAACTCCTCCCCTCCGTGGCTCTGATTGGTCGAGGTGCAGAAAACCCTTCTCCCCCTCCCACATCTCGCTCTGTGGCTCTGATTGGTGCACGCTTCTCCCTCACAGCACAGAGCACCACCGCGCAGCCTGTCTCTCGCTCTCCCCCGGTCTCACCGCATTCTCCCCACAGTCTCACCATGCTCTCCCCCGTCTCACCGCACTCCCCCCCCCTGATCTCACCACACTCTCCCCCCCAGTCTCACCGCGATTTCCCCCCAGTCTCACCACACACTCCCTCCCGGTCTCGCCTGCTCTCCATCCCCCCAGGTCTCACCATGCTCTCCCTGATCTCACCGCCGCAAACAGAGGCAGAGAGAGTGAGACAACGAGCAGGTAAGAGGGGCGGAGAGAAAGACAGAACACAGAGCAAAAGATATGGCCAGGGGGCAGAGAGACACACAGAGCAGAGGAAAGGGGCAGAGAGACCCACAAGGCAAAGGAAAGGGGCAGAGAGACGCACAGGGCAGAGGAGATGGGCAGAGAGACACATAAGGAAAAGGAGAGGGGCAGAGAGACACAAATGGCAGAGGAGATGGGCAGAGAGACACCGGTCAGAGGAGATGGGCAGAGAGACACCGGGCAGAGGAGAGGGGCAGAGAGACACATAAGGCAAAGGAGAGAGGCAGAGAGACACACAAGGCAAAAGAGAGCGGCAGATGTGGAACCCTTGATCGTGGTCAATATTTTTCCCGCTATCCGCTTTTAACAGTCGCATTATGTGGACCCCAAGCAGCGCGCTATAATGGGTTTCAGCTGTATAAACCCATGAAAACAATTAGGAAACTGAAATAATATTAAAGACTTAAATAATTACAAATATTCTACCTTCTCTGTTTTCTTAATCAAGAGTTCAGTACACAGTTTGATTAAGTGTTTTTATAAAGACTTGTGTACTACTCTGGGAAGATGTTTCTGTGAATAGAATTGACTTGTAATATGTATATGATGTGTACCCCCCCCCCCAACCCTTTTTACTTTTCTGTACCCTTCAAACTTGTTGTTTTTGGAAAAATCCATAAATCCATAAAACTTTCAATAAAGAAAGAGTTAAAAAACAAAGTGTGAGCACAAAGCTGTGACCATGCAGCAAGCTTAAGCCTATAGGGAACCATGTTAAAAATGGTTTTTGAAGCAAAAAGTGACACTGTGTGCTCATTTGCATGTCATTTCCCAGAATCCCTTGCTGCAGTGGAAGTGCTGTGTGCTGGGTGATAATGGTGAAAGGCGGGGTTGCAGACCTGCCTAAGACATGCAGATGAGCATACAGTTGTATATATATATATATATATATATATATATATATATATATATATATATATTAGAAAAAAAGAAAAAGGAAAAGCGCACGATCCATGTGTAAAATCCAATAATAAAGGTTTAATTAACACGAACAAAGACAAATGCACACTCACACTTTGCCAGTATAATAAAAGCGTTGTATGGGACAAGCCCATGCCCCAAACGTGTCAGATTGTAGCAAGTTCCTTCCGTTCCGTCTCGCTGTGTGAACTGCAAGGCTTCACTGCTGCTGGTGTCACCGTCTCAGCGTCTCTCCGGCAACCCGAATGAGCAACCTGCAGTTCCTGTTCAGCACGTCTCGTCTTGGATGAAATTCAGGGAACTTCTTTGCTGGTGTCTGATATTGGCGTCTGAACTGCTCCACCACCGTAGTTCATTGACCACGTTTTTTTTTAACAGATTATTTTTTCACAACTTAGATATTTTTCAATTTTGTATTTGTATATTTTTATGCAATTTTCTTTTTATTGTAATTTTATAATTTTGCACATTCACAACCTATTTGGTAATATATATGACATATTTACCTCCATCATCCTAGTTCATACCATTTTAATATAACTATATATGGTTTGTTTATAGGCATCTGTGTGGGGTGTGGCATTTTGTTAATCAGTTCCAGAGTTGCAGCAATTTAGGTGTATGCTATCACGGGCGCTATTACGGGCGCTGTCCATAAATTCCTTTCTCAATATATAAAAACCAATTGTACAAATTACATAAAAAATGTATATACATATATGACATGAATATTAATAAAATATTATATAAAAAACACCAAGGTGATGTAGTCAGTAAAAGAGCAGGGAGACCAAAGAACATTAAACAAGTGTACTTGTATCTATATGTTCATTGAACCCCTTAGGTTTTTGTGAATATCTGACCCTCATCATCATCTGTTACAAATAAAACGAGATCTAAAAATGTGATTTGTTTGGGTTGAATTTCAAAAGTGAATTTCAAACCCATCTCGTTTATATTGAAGGACCGGAGGATGTTGAAAAGTTCATCCTCCTCACCTTCCCAGATGATGATGATATCATCTATGAAACGGCCATAGAACACGAGGCCCGCCCCCAGTCTAGCATTCGCCCACACATGAAGGTCCTCCCACAACCCCAGATTCGCATAGCTGGGGGCAAATCGTGTGCCCATGACCGTTCCACAGATTTGCAAATAATAGTCATCCTCAAACAAAAAGTAATTGTGTTGTAAAATAAACAATATGCTGGAGAGAATAAAATCCTTCTGACCTCGATTTAATGAGGGATCTCTGTCCAGAAAATATGTAACAGCTTCCACTCCCCTGTGATGCTCTATACATGTATATAGTGAAGAGACATCACAGGAGGCCCAGTGGTATGTGGGTTTCCAACGAATATCTTTGACAGAGTCAATGACGTGCAGTGTGTCCCTCAGATATGATCTGAGTGATGTTACATACGGATTTAAAAAATAATCAACATATTGGGACACACTGGACGTCATCGACTCGATCCCCGACACTATTGGTCGCCCAGGTGGACAGTCAAGGCTTTTATGAATTTTAGGGAGGTGGTAAACTAAGTATATATATATATATATATATATATATTTAGTTAAGTTATGGTGGGTAAAAAAAGTGACAAAAACCCTCCACAGCAAAGTATATAGCAAATGGAAATATTACTGTATGCTCATTTGCATGTCTTAGACATCTCTGCAACCCCGCTTTTCACCATTATCACCCAGCACACAGCACTTGCACTGCAGCAAGGGATTGTGGGAAATGACATGCAAATGAGCACACAGTGCCACCCCTTGTAGTTATTATACATTAGCAACAATAGCTTTAATTCCATTCTGGTTATCTCATTTCATTTTTTTAAATGAATAATTAGTGTTGATACCATGTGTTTATTAGATCTCTCAGGTTAAGGTATTGTTACATTGATATGATTCTAACTCCTTTCTCTTTAATTGTAGCACTTCATGCCAGTAGCTACTGTAGTTGTGTGTATATTATCAATAAAGTTTTTATGTGAGTCGTGACATCACTATGTTTGACTACAAATAGGACAGAGACATGTTGGTTATCCATTTCCCTGAGGAAGTTCGCCAGAGCGATATGCGTAGGGCACTCTTTGCATTGTGAGGCTAAGCTATTCACCAGCCACGGAGGAACATCTATCCTTTCCCGCCCCGTTTCACTGAGCACATCGACAGTGGCAGCCATTTCCGGAAGTGAAGTCACGGGCCGGTGCTCGGGATGAGGAGGAGAGGAGTGGCCAATGTGAGCCTCAGGACGGTTCCTACGCTGTGTATGGACCCAGAGTGTCACACTGCTTGTTTTTATCTTCTGTAAATGAAAATCTCTCTTTCCGTCATGATTTAGTAAATGCATGCTGACTATATTTTTTCCCCTTCATTCCATATGAAGGAGGGACTGGTCTATTTACCTGATCGTTGGAGAACGTGTTGATGTTTGGTTGCAGAGGGGTTTTCCACTATATTGAATGAATATTTTGGATACCATGGAAGTGGAATAATCCGAACCCCTACCCTTATCCAAACTTTTGTATCATTATTTATTGCACTATATTCCCCTTTCTTTATTTTATGATTACATCTGAGGACATTTACACTCCGTTACCTGTTGCTTATCATATTATTCTTTATTTGTAAAGCACTAACATATTCCTCAGTGCGGTACAGTGGGTGTAGAGAAATTTGATAATGACATAAACAGTTACATACAAATATGGACAAGGATACACAAACAAAAAGGTAATGAGGGCCCTGCTCATAAGCGCGTACAATGTAGTGGGAATGAGTGGCAATGTTGAAACAATAGATAAGGTATGGAGTATACTTTACATCAGATTGGAGTATAGATTTAGGGTTGCCAGGTGTTTGGTTTTGAACTGGACAGACCTCTGTTTTGCCCCTGTGTCTGGGAAAAAATTAGAGGTAACAGTTGCGGGAAGCACGAGTGCGGCGGCGGCGGGAAGTGCAAGTTTGGCGGCGGGAACAGATTGCAGTGTGCTGAGCAGCCCGGATTGAGACGCATACAGCTAAGAGAGCAGGTTAGATCGGAGATTACATCAGTCAGAGGAAGGCGGGGGTGGAACCCACACTCTGGTGGCACCAGAGACTGCTTCAGGTGCCACTGTCTGCCAGGAGATTAACAGGTAAGAAATACATTTTAACAGGATGGAGGGATATGGGGGGGGGGGTGAGGAGATGGTGATGGGGAGATGAGGAGATGATGGTGTGAGGAGATGTTGAGGAGATGATGGGGGAGATGAGCTAATTATGGAGGTGATTAAATGATGGGGGATGAGGAGATGATGAGAGGGATGAGAAGATGATGATGGGGGTAAAGAGATGATGGGGGGATATGAGGAGATGATGGGGGGATATGAGTAGATGATGGGGGGATATGAGGAGATGATGGGGGAATATGAGGAGATGATGGGGGATATGAGGAGATGATGGGGGGATATGAGGAGATGATGGGGGGATATGAGGAGTTGATGGGGCGATATGAGGAGATGATGGGAGGGATGAGAAGATGATGATGGGGGTAAAGAGATGATGGGGGGATATGAGGAGATGATGGGGGATATGAGGAGATGATGGGGGGATATGAGGCGATGATGGGGGGATATGAGGAGATGATGGGAGGGATGAGAAGATGATGATGGGGCAAAGAGATGATGGGGGGATATGAGGAGATGATGGGGGGATATGAGGAGATGATGGGGGGATATGAGGAGATGATGGGGGGATGTGAGGAGATGATGGGGGATATGAGGAGATGATGGGAGGGATGAGAAGATGGTGATGGGGGTAAAGAGATGATGGGGGATATGAGGAGATGATGGGGGGATATGAGGAGATGATGGGTGGATATGAGGAGATGATGGGGGGATATGAGGAGATGATGGGGGATATGAGGAGATGATGGGAGGGATGAGAAGCTGATGATGGGAGTAAAGAGATGATGGGGGATATGAGGAGATGATGGGTGGATATGAGGAGATGATGGGGGGATATGAGGAGATGATGGGGGGATATGAGGAGATGATGGGGGGATATGAGGAGATGATGGGGGGATATGAGGAGATGATGGGGATATGAGGAGATGATGGGAGGGATGAGAAGATGATGGGGGTAAAGAGATGATGGGGTGATGAGGAGATGATGGGGGATATGAGGAGATGATGGGGGATATGAGGAGATGATGGGGGGAGATGAGGAGATGATGGGGGATATGAGGAGATAATGGGGGGATATGAGGAGATGATGGGGGGATATGAGGAGATGATGGGGGGATATGAGGAGATGATGGGGGGATATGAGGAGATGATGGAGGGATATGAGGAGATGATGGGGAGATATGAGGAGATGATGGGGGATATGAGGAGATGATGGGGGGATATGAGGAGATGATGGGGGGATATGAGGAGATGATGGGGGGATATGAGATGATGATGGGGGGATATGAGATGATGATGGGGGATATGAGGAGATGATGATGGGGGATATGAGATGATGATGGGGGATATGAGATGATGATGGGGGATATGAGGAGATGATGATGGTGATGATGATGATGATGATGATGATGATGATGATGATGATGATGAGGGGGTGAGGAGATAATGATGATAAGGGGGAGGAGATGATGATGGGGGTGAGGAGATAATGATGATAATGGGGGAGGGGGGAGAAGATGATGATGATGGGGGATGAGGACATGATTATGGGTGGGTGAGGAGATGATGATGGGGGTGAGAAGATAATGATGATAAAGGGGGAGGTGTGAGGAGTTGGTGTTGGGGGGATGAGAAGATGATGATGGGTGGGGTATGAGGAGATGATGGTTGGGGGATGAGGAGATGATGATGGAGGGGTGGTGAGGAGATGATGAGTATGGGGGGTGCGGAGATGAGGATGATGATGATGGGGGGATGAGGAGGGTAATGGTGGTGGTGGGAAAGAGGAGGAGGAGTAATAGTAATACATTAGTAGTGGTGGTGTGAGGGGAAGATGAGGAAAATGATGAGGATGGTGGTGTGAGATGAGGAGGATGATGGTGTGAGATGAGGATGAGGAGGGTGATGATGTTATAGGAGGATGCGGAGGATGGTGGTGTGAGATTAGGAGGAGTAGTACAGTAGTAATAGACTAGCAGTGGTGGTGTGAGATAATGAGGAGGATGGTGGTGTGATAGGAGGATGAGGAGTATCGTGGTGTGAGATGTGGAGGATGGTGGTGTGAGATGATGTGGATGTTGGTGTGATAGGAGTATGAGGAGGATGGTGGAGTGAGAGGAGGAAGTGGAGGATGGTGGTGTGAGATGAGGAGGAAGGTGATGTGAGACGATGATGAGGAGGGGGTGAGAAGATGAGGGGAGGGAGATGAGAAAGTGAGAGGAGGAGGGGGGGTGAAAGGATGAGGGGGGTTTCAACAATCATGGAAGTAGTGAGGGAGAAGCATTAAGATCAGTATTGCATGCCATGTACAGTATGGCTGCAGGTACGTAATTGTTTTTAAATTTCACACCACGTTTGCATCAATTTGCACCATTTCTTATTCTATTTGGTAAAAAATGCTGAGAGGGCGCTAAATCTCCAAACCCTTCCCCAGAATTTTTTTTTTACGAAATAGTATATGAATTGGTGCAAATTGGTGCAAACTGGGAATGAAATTTTAAAAAAACTATTACATAACGGTCAGATCATTTGTAAATAACATACCCCCACCGATTTTGAGCGTGTCACATTTTTCACACAATTGTCCAGTATTTTCGGAGAAGCCCCCTGGCAACCCTAAGTATGGTCAAGCTGTGTGGCATTAAAGTTTGGAGGTGTGGATGTTGGGGGATGTTAGATAGGATGGAGTTTGAGAGAAATGGAGAAATGACCTCCTAGATCAGGGCTCAGAGTGTGCAAATACATCCATAATAATAAACAGAATGATGTTCGGATGTTTTCACAAAAATAGAAAGATTTAAGAATAAAACGCCATTTGATTGTATATCTAGGTAAATAAATGTGTGTGCCCAATATGCAAGATGGTCATTAAAGCTCCCATTAGGGGGTGTGTTTTAAAGTTGGTACATTGGGGATGTCTGGAAAACCCACATGAGTGGGGGTCCAGACCCTGAATCCACTAATAACCTAACCCCTGGAGCTAGACCAAGAACACATGAATTGCAAAGTCTATGATGAGTTTGTAATGAGTAAAAGCAGGGTACTCACAGCCATGTACAGTATGTCCGGACTCTTGGATGAAGCATGCTCTCTGCCCGAGAATAGTAGCAGGAAGTGTTCTCCCAAGGGGGAGGGTATGGGCGATGCACTGCGTACCAAATGACGGAAATGCGGGGTTCCAAGAGGAAAAAAGCTGACTATGAGTATTGGACTAATCATACATCATGGAGAACACCAATGAGTCTATGCTAATTAATTTGGACATTGCTTTAACCACTGATACCTATGTATCTACTTGTGTGGACAACACTGTGAGAGAAAAAAAGAGCAGTCCATGTATTTGAAGACACACCCGGAGTTAATCTCACTGAACACTCAGATCTACCATTATATTTCTCAAGACGTCCGCCTCTGGTGGGACGTAGCCACACTTGAAAATTACTTAAAGGTAAAAAGAATCCCCAGAGGCTTGAAAATTAAGAAATTACCCTCCTTTGGGTTTCAGACTAAAGAATTCGAATTACAGTGGATACAAGTCCTGAATGATTGCTCGTTTAGACTCATAGAACGTATCATTGAGTCTAAAACAGCAGAAAAAGTGTTTCTTGAAAGTAACATCAAAGATCTTCAAGATCAATTGGACAAATATCACACACACAAGAGTTTGTGACTAATGATAGGAAATTATCAGATCACATCAACTCAATGGCGAAAGAAAAAATGGAACAAAAATAAAAAAGGTTTGAACGAGATAAGATTAATTATATGCGGAACCAAATTTATATTTCGCAGAAGCCAAATCGCCAACCAAGATCAACAGGAAAATAAATAAACAAGAAAGGACAGATACAGTAATCAAATAAATAATTCCAATAATTCTACACCGCGTAGATCCATCTTGAAGAAGAAGAAAAACCAGAGGGAGGTGTAGAGTGCCTCTGACGCGTCTAACAGTGACACTAGGTCTTTTTTCTGTGTAATTTTCTAGTAATGAGCAAACAGAGAAATGTGAAAATTGGAGAGAACGAGATCAGGACGAACCAACGAGCCATTATTCCTATGTAGCTAGGTCCCCCCCTGCCTATCAAGCCCCCCCTCACCTAGCTTGCGATCGCGGGGGCCGCCGAGGCCAATGGCGGTCCAGTCAGCCAATCACAAGAGTGGGAGCAGTGAAGACCTGGCTTCAAGGGGGTTGCCGGGGACGCGCGGCCGGTTGCCAGGGACGCGATCGCGTTGCGAAGGCTCCCGGCGCTCCCGAAGCAGGGCGCCGTCATTCCCTATGTGGTCACGCATGCGCAGTGAGTCCCTGCATGCGGCGGCCAGCCAGGGACATTTCGCATGCGCAGTGATAAGCGCGCGAACACTAGCCTACCAGGGAAGGCTCTTGGAAGGAACTACAAGTCCCATGAGCCTCAGCAGTGCCCCACGTGACGCCAGGGAGCCAATAGGGCTGAAGGATTGCTCTGGAGACAGATTGATACTTTTCGCGGGCTTAGAGCAACGGCAGTTGGAGCTGGGAGATAGAAGGGGAAGGAAGGGTGTAGTGAGCAAGTGGCTCCTACACCAGGAAAGGTTCCCCAGGTCCCAGACAGGCCCCAACTCCCCACCAGGTTAGTGGGTAATTAATAAGGGACGGCCCCTAGGTTAGGGACTCTGCCCTTAGGTGCGTGTGGGGTGCAATCTTGTCAGGTCACGGCTGTCAGTGCTGTGAGGGCTGACAAGAGGGCATAGTGTGTATATTGCAGTGCGTTGCTGCTAAGTAGGATTTGCTCCAATACGGATATGTTTATTGAACAGTCTAGAGAATTGGGCTTCCGGTTTAAACAAAGAGGCTACGGATGCAGCAGCATACAGATTGCCTTTGAAAATGCCTTCAATACTTCTATGATGGATTTATTGAAGGGCAATGCTAAGAATAAAAACATAAAGTCTAAGGAAGAGTCTAGGAAGAATTTCAGTGATGATAGTCCGCTATTTATAACAGTTTAGTTGTCATTCTGATGACATTAAGTCTATCATAATGAAACAGTGGCATGCTCTTAAATTGCATTCAGTTCTCAAACCATGCATCCAGGAACAACCCAAATTCACATTTTGAAAAGCCAACACACTTTCAACACATTTGTCTCTGAGTCTGTATAAGACTCCTACAAAACAAACTAAAGGTTTTTCACCTCCTTGAGGATTTCACAAATGTGGTTTTTGCAGTGTATGCAAATTTGCTAAGTCCATTAAATCAATCTCTTCGAGGGTTGCTAAAGATAAATACAAGATAAAAAATCTAATAACATGTAACACGGATCATGTCATTTATGTTCTACAATGTGTATGTGGGAAAGATTATGCAGGTCGGACCATCAGACCACTTAAGATATGGATAATGGAGTATCTGAGATCCATTAAAAAGAAGGATGTCAGATTTCCTGCATCTAGATACTTCTCTAGTTGTCCTCAATGCAATGTAGGCACGTTTTCATTTAATGGTCTGGAACATGTTCCATTACCAATCAGAAAAGGTAATAGACGGAGCATCCTCAACCAAAGAGTGGTGTTCTAGATCTTTACCTTAAATACACTGAACCCTTTTGGGATAAATACTGATTGGAAATTAAAACATTTTGTATATGTATATATCTGCTATGAGAAAAAGAGCAAGAAGCCCCAAGTAACAGCACTCTAGTATACCAAGTAAATATACAAAAACAAATGTTATTGATTAAGCTGTCACAGAACAAAGAATATAAAAGAAAGCATGGAATAATTAAAATCAGGCATGGATCCCCTGTACGTAAAATAAAGCTATCATCCTCTAACAATCAAATCAAAATGGACATGATGTCTCAAAATGAAGAAGTGTGTACCCTTGGGTATGTCATACAAGGGGAAGCTAAGTGCTGCAGAAGTGGGCTATAATAAGTAGAACATAGCTCTAACCAAGTACACAGATAATGATATCCAATGCTCAATCCAAGGGAGTCATACAGAATGGTCCCTGGAAAGTGAAATACATATGTACAATAATTAGAGCAAAGGATAAAAACTTGGAAAGGCGCACTCCAAAACTGTACTGTATACCTTAAATCACATGTCACCTAAACATCAAAACACATAATATCATAGCGGAAGCAAAGAGCAGTGGCTCAAAACATAATTACGTGTCCCTAAGAGGGGACAAACCAGGGGATCCTGCCTACAGTACCCACTCCTATGTGTTTCGGCCAGATGCCTTCAACTGGGAGAGGTGGGGTAGGCAGGATTATGTACAGACATAAAAAGGATTGTAATTTAGCCTCAAAGCGCCGTCACCTGGTGAAATTTGCATAATATAATTTATGAGAATAGCCTACAGGAGTGTACATAGAACACCAACCCACTGTGCATGTCTCCAACGATGTCATCAGTAAGCGCCCAGCCGTACAGGACAGAACGCTACGACACTCTCCCTTTGTTAGGGCAGAACTGGCAAGTGGTTCTCCTCACACGGTGCAGTGCGCATGTGGGTGACGTCATCGGGAAGTACCCGATATTTTAATAAGTCGCTCACTCCCTGCACACACTAAGCCAATGAGGCAAAACCGGTCATGTAGTGAAGCGCACATGCGCAACCTAGCAGAGGCACAATCCACGTAGATGAAGCCCCCTCTCACAGAGGGCTTCCCTCTGCGCATGCGCAGTGCGCCATGCTCAACAAAACCCCCTCTGTTGCAGATATAATAGCGTGAGTCTGCTCACCTCCACTAGGGAGCAGGCACAACGGACTCAAGATGTTAAAAAAGTGCCCAGCAAACAAGACCAGTGCCCCCAAACGAATAGACAGACATATAGAAATATCTGCCATGCACTCATGACAACCAAATAAAGCATAGATCATCACATACTTGTTTGGTACATTTTTGAAGAGGCTAAAAGATGTGCAATACTATTAAGTGAAATAAGTGTCATTGAGTAATATGTAATTCCAATCACATAAATACACATGGTAAAAAAATATCAATGCTGATGTTGAATGCACATACAAAAATAGGGTGGAATTAAATATATATTCCTTATTTTAACACAATACGGTTGAAGAGATATTTAAAGACCGCTACTGCGGACAAATAAGTCAGTCAGAGTCGCTTGAGAAGGTTCCCAATGTAGGTGAACATCATTAATATAAAGAAGAACAAAAAAGAAACAGGTGCACACCTAGTGCATTACCACAATAAAAATGTATTGAATGAACATAAAATCTAACAAATGGCCACTCACAAGGATACAGCAAATAAAAGCGTTTATGAGATAGGCTCTCATGTGCCTTGCAGCTCAATCACCAGCATCCGTCCACAGTCAGTGGCGTCGTCACGTGGATCACCTTCGTGAACCGGAACCGGAAGAGGGATCTTTCATCTTCAGTGCTCCATACCATTAGTCCCTCCGGGAAACAGGCACCTCAGATATAATATGTATAAGGTAGCAGGCCGGGAGAGCAGCACACGGGAGCCAAAAGTTCTCAGTCAATCTGCATCAATGTTTGTGGGCAAATGGTGGCCGGATTCTTCTTCAAGAAGATCCCTCTTCCGGTTCCGGTTCACGAAGGTGATCCACGTGACGACGCCACTGACTGCGGACGGATGCTGGTGATTGAGCTGCAAGGCACATGAGAGCCTATCTCATAAACGCTTTTATTTGCTGTATCCTTGTGAGTGGCCATTTGTTAGATTTTATGTTCATTCAATACATTTTTATTGTGGTAATGCACTAGGTGTGCGCCTGTTTCTTTTTTGTTCTTTTTTCCAGATATCACTAGGGACTGGTGATCCCTTTGGAACGGGCTGCAAGAAACCAAAGACATTTCCACTGGAACAGGACTTTATGTATTGAAGGTTTTTTATTATATATTTTTATCTTTTGACAATTTTTTCTATACATTTTTTATTAATAAATACATTTTTTAGATTTTTTACATTTTTTCCTTTAGGGTTTTGTCAGGAGATTATATTGCTATTTGTAATTTTTATAAAGTTTTATCATAGTGTATTAGCCCTATCTAGCTGCCCCTTCAAGCCTATCCAATCAGCTATTGTCTCTCCTACTAATATCTATAATTAACTGGTTATTTAGCGGCGCTACTTCATATTGGTTTTTTTATCATTAATATGAAGCCTAGTCCTTCCAGAAATAGTCTATCTCAGATAGAATCAGAAGGAGGATGATGATAGTCAATCCAGGTTCCAAATGAAGATGCTCGAACCCAGGATCCCCTGGTTTGTCTTATAACAAAAATCCTTAGTGGGTAGTGGTGTGAAGCCTCATCATCCAAGGGGTACTCTCTCCCAGAAGACATTACAGGGGTAGAGATGTGAGTCGATCCAGAATCGATACAGAGACGCTCAAGCCCAGGATCCTAAAGGCAGACAAAGGGAATAGAAGAGGGATAGGGGAGAGAGAGGGGTGGTGTATGAGATTATCATCATAATGCTGAAAATGTATATATGCCATGAAGTACCTCAACATAGAATATTACTAGTAGTTGTAAATGGGTATAAAAGGGAGGTTACATAATAAAGGGAGGCATGTTGGCAAAAACCTACAAAAACATCGAGAAGCCCAGGTAGTCATTGAGACCACGAGGGATCATTGAGTCCATCTGGACTATCCACCTGGACTCTCTATGTAGCAATGCCTTCTCCAAGTCACCTCCCCTTATTCCCAAACTAACTCTCTCTATCGCAAAGGCCTTGAGTAAATTAAAATCAGAACCATGTACCAGAAGGAAGTGCCGTGCTACCGAAGTAACTTTCTTAAAATTATCCAAGTCTCTCGAAGCATTCTTGATATTTCTGACATGCTCGAGGACTCTAAACCTGAATTCTCGTGTGGTCATCGCTATATAGGGAAGACCACAGGGACAGGTAATACAGCAAATTACTCCCTTGGATTTGCAGCCAAGGGAATCTTTGATGGTAAAAGTATGTTTTTTTAGGAAATCCGTAAACACTTCCGTCTGGTTCATGTATCTGGAAACAGAGCAGTTCCTGCATTTGAAGAACCCCTTCTTTCTGGAGATGGATATAAAGGTTTCATTAACACTTGGGACAAAGTGGCTATTAACCAGTTTGTCCTTGAGGTTAGGGGACTTGCGGCTAACCATGGTAATCTTATTACCTAATATTCTTTTAAGATCAGGGTCTGTCATAAGGACATTCCAGTGGTTCTGTAGTGTGGTACGTAATGCTGTCCACTGTTTGTTATGTGTTCCTATGAACCTTATCTTTTGTTCAAAAGGAGACTTAACTTTCGGACATAAAAGAGAATCCCTAGATGTATTAAGTGCCCTTTTAAAGCCTCTCTCCACACAGCGATGACTGTGTCCTCTCTGATAAAATCTCTCTCTCATCTCCCCTGCTCTCTCTAAATAACCTGTCTCGGTGGACACATTACGCTTGAGGCGCAAGAATTCACTCGTCGGAATACCCCTAATTTGATGTTCTGGATGGAAACTAGTGGCGTGCAGTATAGCATTTGTTGCCGTCTTTTTACGGAAGATATCCGTAAGGAGACAGCCATCTGGCCCGATGGAGATGTACAGATCTAAAAATTTTATTTGCGTGGGACTACAATTAAATGTCAATTTAATGTTCAGATCATTGTGGTTGAGGACATCGACGAAATCCGCAATCCCCGTGGCATATACAGTATATCTGCATGGTATGTTCTTGACCATCAAACTTTGAAACATAAACTTTGAAACATCATAATGATTTACTGTAGAGTGTAAAAAAACTAATTCTGAGATAGACGTTTACATCATTTATTGAAGATCTTGATCTATAAACTTCTGTCATTATGTAACTTTTGTATTATTATTGTCATTTGGATCTACTGATGATCATATACATTATACTGTATATACATTATAAATAGATCACATGGTCCATATGAATATGTTTTTTCACTTAGGCAATATGTTTAGAATATATTTGCATGTTTATTTGGACTTATATATTAATCCTTAAACAGCTTATATTATATATGCTTCTAATATTTCCCATGTACTATTGCCATGTATTGTGTCAGGGTCTCCTAGACATCCTGCTACTAGCCATAGTTACTTTCTCTGTCCACCGGGTGAGCTCATTTTTTCTATCTGCTCTGGGGTTCCTCTGTCTGTCTGTTCCTCTTGTTGCCCCTGTCCTCTATCCTTATAGTTTCCTGTTTCCTGTTCCTCCCATGCATTTGTTTTTTGTCCATACTCCCATGTCCATGCTTGTGTTTATGCTTCTCTTCTGTATTGAGTCCGGTATTTATTAAAGGCCCTTGACTAAGATCTGGCTTGTCCCCATTTGTTCCCTGATCCCTGGTCTCAGTTCCTGTTCCCTAGTCTCAGTTCCTGCTCCTTCCTTCCTGTTGCAGACCCCTGCCTGGACCCCGACGATCCTGCTTGCTGCCTTCCACCGAACCCTGCCTGTGACCCCGATGATCCTGCTTGCTACGGGCCTCTGACTTCAGCCTGGAAACCCAACAATCCTTGCCTGCTCCCCGCTGTTCTGGCCACCGAGGTTCTACTCACTCCAGGAGTCTCCCCATGACATATTGATTGATAAAGTATTCATTTATCAAACAGGGATAATTTCTTTGTTTTTAAGATTTTTATCATCATTGTTTCATTTTTAATGTATGTTTATGTTTCAGTTGGCCATAGTCAGTACAGTTAGATTTATGAGGGAATACTGAATCATTCATACACATGATCATATTGTTATTGCCTGTTGGTCACTAAGAAACTATTTCATACATTTTTTTATCTTTTTATTATTATGTTTTTCAAATGCTTTTCCCCCTTTCCTTTGTAATCACATTTTGATTGTGTTTTTTGGTGTCCGGTACTTTGATTGATCATTGCTATGGGAACCGCCATTTGTTGTTTCATCATACATCACCATTGGTGTTTATACACTATGGGGGTTGTTTTTAGGTGTGCAGCATGGGCGGACTTCAGGTTCATGACCCCTGCAAAATGCCGGCACCTTGAGAACAACAGTACATTTTGACAAAATGCACGGTTGCACGAAACACGTCAGAGGTTCTTCTTGAGATCCCTGTTAGGTTGTATGTTGCAGTTTGCCGAACATAGTATTTTTGTATAGCAATCCAACATCCGTCAGATTTTTTCCTCTTGGAACGCAGCATTTCTTTCATTTGGTACACAGTGCACCACCCTTACCCTCTCCCCAGGGAGAACACTTTCTGCTAGGATGGAGTATGGTCTAGCTGCACAGCTGATATCAATACTGTAGGATGGGTGGGGAAGGAGTTAGGGGTGTGCAAGATGGGCATCCTTGAAAAGGTATGTTTTCAGGGAGTTTTTAATGAGTGAAAGCTGGAGGAGAGTCTGATTTTATGTGATAGAAAATTCCAGAGAAAAAGAGCAACACAGTATAAGTCTCGTTGGTGGGAGTGAAAGGAGGTGATAAGGCAGGAGGAAAGGAGAATATTGTGGGCCGAGCATAGGGGGCATTTAGTTATATATTTGGAGATGAGGGCTGAGATGTAAGGCGGGCAGTGACTATATGGCAAGAAAAACCTACAGGTGGTCACTTTACTTGGTGTTCTGGTTTTGTATCTAAATTATTGGTTTTATTTATTTATTTATAAAAATGTTTTACCAGGAAGTAATACATTGAGAGTTACCTCTCGTTTTCAAGTACAGTGGCGAGAAAAAGTTTGTGAACCCCTTAGGATTTTCACATATTTCAAACTTAAAATGTGATTAGATCTTAATGTAAGCCCTAATAATAGATAAAGATAACCTGATCAGACAAATTACACAAAAAGATGATAGTTTTTCAACATTTATTTATCCACAAATGATTAAACATTCAATATAATGTGTGAAAAAGCCCCCTTGAACAGCAATAACTTCAACTAAGTGTTTCCTGTAACTGCTGGTCAATCTTTCAAATCGGTTTTGAAGAATTATGGCCCATTTCTCCTTAAGAACAACTTCAAACTCAGTGATATTTGAGGGCTTCCTTGCATGGACAGCTTGCTTCAGGTCCTGCCATAACATTTCGATGGGGTTAGGTTCAGACTTTGACTAGGCTATTCTAAAACACAAATGTCTTCTTCTGCAGCTATTCTTTTGTAGATTTGCTTGTATGTTTTGGATTATTGGCTTGCTGCATGACTCACTTTCGCGTCATCTTCAGTTCCCAGATGGATGGCCTGACATTTTCCTCTAGAATCTTCTGATACAATGCAGAATTCATGGTTGTGTCAATGATGGAAAGTCGTCCAGGTCCAAACGCAGCGAAGCAGCACCAAACCTGTACACTCCCACCACCATTCTTGATGGTTGGGATGAGGTTCTTCTGTATGAACACAGTTTGTTTTTTGCCAAACATAACATTTCTCATTGAAGCCAAAAAGTTCTACCTTTGACTCGTCTGTCCAGAGAACATTGATTTAGAAGTCTTGTGGATCATCTATGTGCTCTATGGTGAATTTCAGACTGCAGCAATGTTCTTTTAAGAGAGCAGTGGTTTCTTCCTAGCTATCCTTCCATGAATACCATTCTTGTTCAGTCTTTTTCTGATAGTTGAGTCATGAACACTCACATTAGTCAAGGCGAGAGTGGCCTGCAGATCCTTGGATGTTACTCTGGTTCTTTGTGACTTTCCAGATGATTTACTGGTTTCTTCATTGAGAGATTTTGGTAGGACAACCGCTCCTGGGTAGAGTGAAAGTGGTCTTTAACTTTCTCTTTTTTTACAGTGAATTGGTGGAGCCCCAAATCCTTCTAAATGATTCTGTAACCCTTTCAAGACTGATGATCATCAATAACTGCTTTTCTGAGGTCCTCAGCGATTTCTTTTGATCATGGCATTACGTGTTTCCTCACACCTGTATGGGGAAGACCAAACTCACAAAGTTTCTGATCTTTATATAGGGTGGGGCTTCCCAAATACATACCTGAATATCTGCCTAATTATTTAAACACTTGATTCTATTTATCCTCTTTAATTTTGCTGATAAAACCAGGGTTTCACTTACTTTTGCACATACCCTGAGCCTTAATTACTCATTGTTTGTCTAATTCTTAGATCATTTTGTTTCAAAAGACATGTAATTGGTTAATATAAACCTTATTGGATATATAAGAAAAGATTGCTTTTCATTCAAGAAGGTTATCATGGAAAAAACATGGAATTTCCATAATTATCATTGGGGTTCACAAACATTTTCTCGCCACTGTATGTCCTGGGCATAGATTTAAGATGAAAAATAATACATGGTTACAATACATAGTTACATAAGTGAACCGGGTATACAGTATATACAAGACATTGCATGCACAGTTAGAGACAATATATATTATAGGCTTATGTAACAGTTACAGACCAGATTAAAATGTGAGACAGCTTTAGTTTTGAAAGAATTTAGACTGGTGGTGGCTGTGAGAGTCTCCTGTAGATTGTTCCAGTTTTGGGGTGCACGGTAAGAGAAGGAGGAGCGGCCAGATACTTTGCTGAACCTTGGGACCATGAACAGTCTTTTGGAGTCAGATCTCATTTGATAAGTGCTGCATGTGGTAGGGGTGAGGAGCTTGTTCAGGTAGACAGGTAGCTTGCCCAGAAAATATTTAAAGGCAAGACAGGAGAGATGAACTTTGCACCTAGACTCAAGTGATGACCAATCTAGTTCTTCGAGCATTTCGCAGTGATGTGTGTTGTAGTTGTACTGGAGAACAAAACGGCATATTGAATTGTAGAGGGTATAAAGTTTGCTAAGTTGGGTTTGGGGTGCTGAGCCGTATACTATGTCCCCATAGTCAATAATTGGCATTAGCATCTGCTGTGAGATATGCTTTCTGACAAGCAGACTTAGGGAGGATTTGTTCCTGTAAAGTACACCTAGTTTGGCATAGGTTTTGGATGTGAGAGTATCAATGTGCATCCCAAATGTTAAATGGGAGTCAAACCATATGCCCAAGTATTTAAAACTAGTAACAGGAGTTAGGGTGGTATTAGCGTTGGTTCTGATCTGGAGATCAGTAAGTGGAAGCTTTAAAAATTTAGCCTTGGTCCCAAATACCATTGTTACAGTCTTGTCAGTGTTTAAAAACAGTTTGTCTGGGGAAATTCAATTTTCAAGACTCAAAAGTCAGATTGAAGTATGTGTTCAAGGTCGGAGAGGCTAGGGTTGTGTGCATATACGATTGTGTTCTGCATACATGTGTATTGAAGCTTCCTTACAAGCTGTTGGAAGATCATTGATGAACACTGAGAAGAGAAGGGGCCCCACAACAGAGCCTTGCGGGACACCACAGGTGATATCCAAGGGGTTGGTTAGCATCTGAGATAGACTCATGTTGGGATCTACCTGATACACTACCGACACACTTTATTGAAGTGTGGTCGGTACCGCAAGCCGGGAAATCTCCCGGCTTGCTAGTGGCCGCCCCTCGGCGTGCCGCGCGTCATAGACGCGCGGTCACGCGTCATCGGGAGCGTGCGCCCGCTGCACGCGTGTCCAGGGGCTCCCCGAGGGAGCCCTGGTGTCCCGCGATCGCGGGACAGCGGCAGGGGGTTCCGGGGGACCCGGCGGACCCGGCAGCGGTAGGGAGAGCGCCCCGATCGGAGGGCGCTCTTCCGCTGCTTCGGCGTGCGCCCGTCACACTCGGGCGCGCGCCAGGCTACTGCTGCGGCACAGAATGGGCAAATGCTCGAATAAACTGTGCCGCAGCAGTAGGTAGGAATGAAACCAGTTTAAAGCACACTTTCCTATTCCAGAGCACTAGAGTTTGTTTAGCAAAATAACATGATCAACAGTATCAAAAAAGCCTTTATAAAATCTTGGAATATTACTCCAGTGAGTTGTCCCAGTTCCATTCCACACTGGATCTTATTGCAAACTTTTAGCAGGGTAGTTACGGTGGATTAACAAACATTCCCAGCTAGCTCAAACTCCCACAATCACCACATGATGAATATATATTTATGTCAACCAGAGAGCTACTGAGCGTGGCAATTGCATACTGTACAACAAGAGACAGGGGGTGCCCAATGCTACATCCCATTGACCAAATTAATGCAGGTCCTACACTACACTACACTGTGAACCCTTCCTTTTACCTCTGTAATTTGGTTATACCTTGACGTTGGTATGCAGGCTTATGACGCTTTGGCCAAAGGGTTAACCAAATAACCAAGTATTTAATATTATTATTATTGAAGTATTTTACTTTATACTTTTCCTCATATATGTTTTGTCAATGGGATGTAGCATTGGGCACCCCCTGTCTCTTGTTGTATGCAATTGCCACACTCAGTAGCTCTCTGGTTGACATAAATATATATTCATCATGTGGTGGATGTGGGAGTTTGAGCTAGCTGGGAATGTGTGTTAATCTATGTCTGACTGGTAGCAGTCAATTGGAGGCTGTGGCACCTCCCCCCAGAGCTCACTCCTCCTCCTTCACCTTTTTAACTTGGGAGGTCATTTCATTTGCTGCAGGAACAAGACCTATAATGGTTCTTCCCCTCTTACAGAGGTAAAAGGAAGGGTTCACATTGTAGTGTAGGACCTGCATTAATTTGGTTATACCTTGACGTTGGTATGCAGGCTTATGATGCTTTGGCCAAAGGGTTAACCAAATAACCAAGTATTTAATATTATTATTATTGAAGTATTTTACTTTATACTTTTCATCATATATGTTTTGTCAATGGGATGTAGCATTGCGCACCCCCTGTCTCTTGCAGTTACGGTGGATTGTTTGTGTCGAAAGCCAGATTGGAATTGGCTAGGGAAATTTGTCTTGGTATAGTAATCGCTTAATTGGGAGTGAACACATTTTTCCATGGCTTTGGATAGTATTGGGAGAAGAGAGATTGGCCTGTAGTTTGAGACAGTGTTTTTGTCCCCACTTTTGAAGATTGGGACAACTCTGGCAGGGTCTGGCCTAAACCCACCTCAGCGGGGTCCGTGTTTGTGGGGCTGAACATACTGTAACGCTTATGCTCACCACAAGCCTAGACCGGACGCAGGGCTGAGGTGGGGATGTGAAAACACCAACCTTAGACCACGAGGCCGGGTCCGGGTTATGTAGTCCATAGTCAGGATTGGAGAAGACAGAGTAGTCCATAGGCAAGCCGGGGTTAAGGCAGGTGGCATAGGAGCGAAGATTGAGGTCACAGGCAAAAATTCTGCAACAGGAAAAACTTCAGCGAAGGTGCTTCAGCGTAGGTGCTGCAGCACGGTGGGTACAGGAACGGGGAACAGGGAACAGTAACAGGGTGGAAGGAAGGCCACGGGAAAAGCAGGAGTGCAGACATTCCACAGGAAACTCTGAGGAACCGTATAGCCGCTTCAGCGCGGCAAAGGCGAAGTCTGCCAGGAACTAGGAGAAGAGGACAAGGATTTAGAAGGCCACGTCAGGCCAAACAGCTGCTTGTGGAAAGCACAGTTACTTGGAGAATGTATTATGTTTAGCAACTTCCTGGGGGGAAGGGAAGCAGCTAAATAGCACGACAGCCAATGGGACCAGAGCTGCATTGGAGGCAGCAAGAGACAGGTTGCAGAGTAACACAAAGAGAAGGTGATTGTGGTTGCAGGTTCAGGGAGGGATTTGTCTGGAAGCGCTAAAGCATTGTAAGAATGAGTTCCAGCCAAACCCAGGAGCGGATCCCTTACAGTATCCCCTTCTTCAGGCAAGAACTCCGGGCGAGCAGGGGCAGGATCCCTTACAACTATATACTGTACAAATATAGTCGGTGTCAATACAAGGAGCTTTCAAAATAACTATTCATCCAAGGGCAGTAAAAACGACAGAGGGACATCCCTTAAGTTTGATGGAAAGGAGATTTCCCCAGCAACAAAAGAGCAGTTAAAATGTGGAATTCATTACCAATCCGACGCTGCATATTGCAGTCCGCTGAAAGCATTATCCGATGTCGGAACCGCTTATACAAAGCTCACAGTTTGCAGGACGCATTATGCCGGCTGTACAGAGATATACCAAATAAGTAAACATGGGAAGGCTGTTGATCCTGGGAGAAATCTGATTGCTATTATTGGGAAGGAATTACATTTTACCCTGACAATTGTTGGTTGCTGTTTCACTGGTTTTTCTTGTTTGCCTTCCTCTGGATCAATATACTGTAAATACAAATATAGGATATGTATCTTTTATCTAAATCTAAATTTAACATAGGTTTAACTTGATGGACACGTCTTTTTAAAACCTTCTCTATTATGTAAGTATTTCGATTAATTAAAAGTCAATAAATTAAAAAAAATATTTATTGATTTATTCACTATAGCAATATTGTTAGCGGTAAAGCAGTGGTCTTTTTACCGTTGCGATATGTCAATATTTTTAATGTGCTGTATGAAAATTGGTAATTACTTATTCACATGCTGTTCACCAAACGCCAAAATCTGAGGATAACAGGTTACTACGAATGCTTAACCACCCATCTCAGGGCACTTATATTGCACCCTTACACATGGTATGTAAGGGCTGCATCCTCCCTTACCACCTCAGTTGGTGGTCGGGAGGAGACATGCGAGGAAGGGCGTATTACGATGAAAGAAGAGAAAATTCTGAAAATGAAAAAGGCAGGAGATGATAAGGATTGTTTTGTGTGGGACAGGATGACTTCAGATTGTTGTAGGCCATTGGGCTTTGGAATAGACTACGATTTGAGGCCTTGTTTTTTATTTTTGTCCGCAATGCCACTATCCCCTTTAGGATACAAGGATGGTGGGTGGGTTGTTAGTGTTGTGTTGGGTTGCAAAGCCTATATTTTATAAATTTTAAAGGCCAACTAGCAAGGGTTGACCACTACTAGTTGGCCAATTGAGCCACTATGGGGCTAGTATTAACACATTAGGATGTATTGATGGATTGTGACAGTCAAATTTCTAATTACCTTAATATAGTGATGACAGTACACATAGCACAAAGATAACAATAATGCTATAGAACAATACATGGCTCAAATGGTATTATTTGTAGAAATTATTTAATTGATCAACTCTGTACCTTTTCATTTTTGTGTATACTAAATAAGAAAGTGCTACCCATTATAACATGTATTTTTCTACATTTCATTTAGAATGTAATACTTAATATATGAATATAGATTATTTGAATTTCATACTGTACAGTAGGTTGAACTCGATGGACATATGTCTTTTTTCAACCTCTTCTACTATGGAACTATATAATAGCTTTCTACTATAGACTTAAAACCTATTAACTAAAAATATTAATATAATAATATTAATAATAAAACATTTAGGGGCAATGTGGAAAAAACAAAGAACAGTGGTAGGGTGGTGAGAGGTGTTATATAATTAGAATGGTGGCCATCTTTAATTTGGCATCACATAAAATATGAAATTAAGAATATTCCAAAACTGATGGTTTCACAGTGGGGGAAAGAGACTAACAATGGAAATTTCAGGTTTAAACATTCCAGTGACAATCAGCTGAATTAGCAGAAAAAAAATCTAAGTGAGAACTCAAAATATTGTTGCATAGATGGAATAAAAAATGGACAACCAGTAGTTAGTAATTTAGTCACATCTCCTCAAAACCACTGTGATTTAACTTCACTCCTCACTTGTGCTTTATCACATTTAAGTGGTGACTCCTTACCATATATTGGGGGCTATGCACTAAGCTCAATGGGTTTGCGTTCTGATGTTCAAAACAAAGCACGTCCGTTAAAAAGTGAGGCCGGGGACGTGATTCACTAAGGCCTTGAAGCCATTTCTTAACGTACGTGCTCAAAACACCCACAGCGTACGTGTTGCTTTTTCCCCCCTGCTAGCGTTCTTAAACTTCACGTACGCTAGCTGCTAGAAAAAAAAGCCGCATGTAACATTTGCATGGAGATTTGCCATCTCCATGCAAGGCTGTTACGGGCGATCGTACACTAAATAAATACATTTGAATAATAGTGTACATGAGCAGGGGGTCTCCGGAGCTGAACAGCATTGGTTTCAGGTCCGAGGACCCCCTACTTCAGGAGATACAGGCCCCGTTATGGGGTGCCGGTATCCCCTGCAGAATTCCAATGTCCCGGTCACGTGACGCGACATTTGAAAGTGCAGGGATACCGGCACCCCATAATGGGGCCTGTATCTCCTGAGGTAGGGTGTCCTCGGACCTAAAACCAACGCGGGTCAGCTCCGGAGACCCCCTGCACATCTACACTATGAAACACATGTTTATTAAAAAAAGATTTAACAAACATCAATACACGACCCCCCCCCCCCCGCGCCCTAACGCATACAGTACAATAATGTGCAATATTACTATTATCCAGATATGGATAATAGATTATTTGCCCATTATTAAACACTGCATTAACATACCTAAATAAAGTAAATAAAAACAGTAGCCAGCTAATCCAATGAATACAAGCAGTAACAACATCAACAATTAATTAATTAAACCATTAACCAATTAAACCAATTAATTCCTAAACCAACTCAAAATGAATAGTAACACTAACCAATCAGACCAATGAATTACTACAACGTTAATGAATGTAAACATTAAGATGACGTGACGAAGCCGGCGTCACATGGTATTTCAGCCAATCAGATCGTGGGAACCAATTCCACACTCTGATTGGCTGAAATACTATGTGACGCCGGCCATCTTGGATTTAGTGAAGTCATCTTAAAGGCAAATGAAGCACAGCCATTCTTGATTTTTTGGGGGGAGGCACATTGACTGATAATATATTAATCTGTACCACTTTAGGGTACAGATTAATACATTATTATGACAATATTTGGGGGGCATTTGTGGCTTGGTATTGCTGTTGTTTTTTTTTATTTCAATTTCTTATGTGGATGTGATTGTTTGTTTTTTTCCTGCTTAATGGTAATAACATGTTTGCGATTGGTGTGCGTTTATAGTTAATTTTGTATTATGTTAGCTAATGCGTTTTATGGTTATTTCAGATATTGTTTGAATTTATTTCTTTGTCTTTTAATGTTTACATTCATTAATGTTGTAGTAATTCATTGGTTTGATTGGTTAGTGTTACTATTCATTTTGAGTTGGTTTAGGAATTAATTGGTTTAATTGGTTAATGGTTTAATTAATTCATTGTTGATGTTGTTACTGCTTGTATTCATTGGATTAGCTGGCTACTGTTTTTATTTACTTTATTTAGGTATGTTAATGCAGTGTTTAATAATGGGCAAATAATCTATTATCCATATCTGGATAATAGTTCTTTTGCACATTATTGTACTGTATGTGTTAGGTGGGTGTATTTAGTTAGAAATAATGTTTAGTATTTTTGTAGGCACAACATTGGTACCGCAGGCCCGCGGGTACCCCAGGACTCCTGCGGGGACCCCAGGACGGCCGTGGGGTCAGCCGGGGACACCCGTGCGACCCCCGGCCTCCCTCGGGGACCCCCGTGGGGTCAGCCGGGGACACCCGCCGGCCTGTTGTATGGGTTTTGCGCATGCAAAAATGTAAAGCAAGAAATTTTTCAAAGTCCAACTTTTTTTGCGTCTACCTTGAGCTGACGTGTTCTGTTGAACGCAACTTTCGCGTACGCTAAGGTTACGTAGCATCCCGCTTAAGGGCAGAATTTAACGCAAACAGGGTAACGAACGAGCAAAGTTGGACTTAGAAAAATTTCCTGAAAAAACTCAGTTTTAGAGCGCAAAGTGCCTGTTTGCGTGGCTTAGTGCATCGTGTTCAGCGCAACATCACGTTCTAAGAGCACTTTGCGCTCTAAAAACGACTTAACGGAGCTTAGTGCATGACCCCCATTGTTTGCAAATCCTACCTTTTGATACTACAGTACAGTATGTCTTTCTTAAATTACTACTGATTGGACTACTGATAAACTAAAGTACTTGTCAACCTTTAGTGTCTGTTATGTTTTTTGTCTCAAAAAATAAATTAATATTGGAGAAAAATAAAAACCATATTGTTAAAATAATTCTTAAGGGAGGGAGCCGGGTTGTATAAAAGGGTAATAATATTTTAACTTGAAATAATCTTGTGAATTTTCTTTGTGGCCTTGCTTCGGAATATAAACCACCGGAATCAATTCCTTTTTAAAAAAACATTTTTCTCCAAAATGTATTACCCACTTTAGAGATATATTATATACCTTCAACGGTAAAAGAAGAAAAATTACAGGTGAGAAAGCAGACCATTTTTCTATCAGCTCAAAATGATGCTGTGTGCTAGTCACAGGGGAACAGTAAAAATTACACTCCAACAGCAACAGGGCAGAAGCCCAGAAAGCAGCAGCAGCGCAAGTGGCACGGCCAGGCAGTACCCTAATAAATCAAGATAATTCTCTGCCTGCCTTGAACTTAGACCTGACTACAATTCACTGGTACAGCAGAAAAAAAAGGTCTGTTAGTGGAATTCAGCTTTACTGGGGGAGGGGGCATGATTAGTCACTGGCCAGATTGAGCCTCAATTGCATCTAAATGGTCCACTTTATGAACCATTTATCTTCTGTTCAGATCATTTTCATTACACCTAAAACTGATGCTGAGCTACCAGCTGTAAGATGCGGGCTACCGAAAATTAATAACCTTTTTTTTTTTTTCAGTCTGCAGGACTCCTGCATATGTGAGTAGGAGCATTTATCCCTGTTTTGTTACTATTTGCATCCCAGCGTTCCTGGCAGTCTTTCAATTTTCTCAAGTCTCTTAGCCTTTGCCCCCTGTTTCGTTTTTTGCTACAGAAACAATCCATCCTGTGCATTTGAAATTCTCTGAGCGCCCTGACATCAGGATACAGCCTGAGAGCAGGGAGCAGTTTACACTGGAAGAAAAAAAGGGCTTTATTAATTCCTCTGTCCTGCTTTCCGTATAAAATATAGGGATCTTGAGATTACCGCTGGGTCCCTTAAAGACCATTCAGAGCAGTGCAATTTTAAAAAGGAGACCTTTATTAATACCTTCTTAGGCTTCTGACTGCAGGGAGGGCAGGCGAAGTCTGGCTGTGATAGAACATAGGGCCTCATGCAGAGAGCATCGTTATTTGAAAACTCGCCATTTTTTGTTCAATTTCGCGCAGAAAACTGCAGAAAATGGCGAGTTGCGAAAAACGCGCCATTTTTTATTTCTATTTTTAAAACTCGCCTCGCGGCTGGCGAGAATCTCCATCTCGCCATTTTTAAAACTCTCCGTATGCAGAGAGGTGCGAATGGCATGTAGCGGCTGTTCGCGCCAAGAAAATGGCGCGATTCGCGCATTTTTGCCGCGCCAGGAAAAGATGGCAAGATGGCGCTCGCCGCCTATACTAAAGGGGAAAAAAAAGGCGCGAAAATGTTTTTACACGTTTCTGAAGCGCGCATCTCGCCAATTTAAACTCGCCACACGCATCCATGTTAAACATAGCAGAATTCGCACTTTTCTGCATATGGAGATTAAAACTCTCCAAAAAAGCTACTTTTTATGAAATTCGCCATTTTTAAAATTCTATGCTCTCTGCATGAGGCCCATAGCCTCTTAGTGAAGCTGAATCACAAAACTGATAATTGATGACCAGCCTTTTGAGCCACTGGTAGCTGCTGCGATATACTGATATGATTTCAATAACACACAATGAAATTACTGAGCATTAATGACGCTGAGCCACTGTCAAGAATTAATCAGAATTAGCGGGAGTCTTTTTGTGTGCAGACAAAGTTTGAACGGGCTGATTAAGGATTTGGCTATCGAGGAAAGCTCATTATCGCATTAATTAGGATGCAATAAGCACCAAACTGTGTTGTTTTGGCAGATTTCTGTGTGGTGGACACATATCTGGCATCAGGATTATTAATGCTCCTCACGGCTAGTTCTAATAAACACGTTTTATTTTTCTTGCTCACAACTAAAATAAAATGATACCAAAATATTTCATAATATTAATATAAAAAATGATTTCACATCTATCTTATTCATTAACATAAAATATGGGGACGTTAAATGCTCACTTTTTAAAAAAAAGTATATAAATGTTAATTGTACATTGATGAATTACAAGGATGGCAGGATTATGATCGGAAGAACTTAACTCTGAAAATGTTTGTTACTCTACATGTAAGGTAAACTTACGGGGAGCTACACTGCCGACATATCAGTAATACTCAAATAGTATACTGTACTGTATGTGCTGGGCTGGCTCAAATGCTGTGTGAACTGCTATGTACAGGATGCTTCCTGATGAGCACAATAAGGGGGGGGGGGGGATTTTGATGTGAAGTTATTTTTTTAAATAGGTATTTCCTCCTAGGACCAAAGTGAACTAGGAACAGTGACATATTTATTTAATAGATTATATGTAGCTGACTGACACCTTTTATAAAATAAAATAAAAACAGAAAAAATAAGTATTTTTTTTTAAAGGAGCACTCCAAGCAAAAGTTTGTTTAAAAAATAAAAATGTTTTTATACGTTGGAGGAACGGGGTCTCCAGAGCTGAACTGTGTTGATTTCAGCTCTGGGGACCCCCTGCTTCCTGAGATAATTACTTCCATAGGTGCTGCTGGTAGGAGCCCTGGCTTGGTTCACAAGATTAAAAGTCCCTAGTCCTGCTGGCCAAAAGAAAGCCGCAATATCATCCCTTGTGTCATCCTATTGGCCCATGTGAGGCGGGAGCTTTGAACTACAGTGTGATACTGGTACCCCCTATGGAGGCAAGTGTCTCGGGAAGCAGGGGATCCCCAGAGCTGTAATCAACGCGGTTCAGCTTCGGAGACCCCCTAACCTAATAAAAAAATTTTTTTTTAAAACATACGGTTGCTTGGAGTGCATCTTTAATAATGCTTTTACGCTTAGTATTTCTATTGAAAATAAACACTTTTGAGAGATTATACAATCTAATGTTTGTTAATGTACAAAACTGGAGGTAAGATGTTGCATTTGTTGTTTTTTTTTTTTTGTTTGCAAAGTAATTACGAAGCCATCATTAGTCAAACAGATAAACCTAATTAGCTGATATGCATTAATTCAGAGAGACGGAAGAAAAGAAAAAGATATTCATTTTTCACAGGATATGCATAAGTAAATTTGCTACTTTAAGGGTGATTAAATCTTTCAAAGGTAACCAATTACACTAATAGGTTGTTTTAACCCGGGTTTGTGGAACTGCCCCAATAACTTTAAGTTATTTTTGTGTATGAAATCACATTATTATCAATATTTTTTTTATTGGGAGATTATAAAAGTTCACTTTTATTGTATCAATATAATTTTGGAACAAAATGAATTAAAAAAAGCAGAGCACAAACCCAAAACAGTATATTAATACCAAAGCAACAAAACAGGACAAATGAAATACAAAGAATGATATTACTATATAAACCTATATCAATTTTTTTAAATGTATCTATATATTAAAGCATATATGGAAAAGAACACAAAAAAAATAAGAAATACAATACAGAATGAAAAATATCAATAAATATAAAACACATCAATAAATCTTACATGAAGATACATAGAAGAATTAACCACATTTTTCCACATAAATTCAGTAGCGGACTATATCACAAGATTATAACTAAATAAATATCTATATGTAACAAGCTACTTTAAATATCGTGAGATCTTAGGCCGTGCTTATAATGGCGGCACGAGTGTGCGCGTCACGGGAACAAACATATGGAGAGTAGTGAAGGTGTGCAGTGCTCACAAATGCCGCGTCCAGTCTCGTGATTTTTTATAGATTTCCAAAATTGTTTCCCCTGCGCAATGGTTGTGTCATGGCCGCGTCACGTGAGCAGTTCAACCAATGGGCATATCTTTAGAATTGATTTTACATTTAAATGCATAGCTCATAGTGTATAATATCATATGTTTTAATTGAATTAATAAGTCCAATGTAATGGGTATATGAACTGGATTCAGTAGTTCAAATCCCAGTGTAACGTCTCTATCTCCCTGTGCCTCAGGCATTAAGATTAAATTGTACAGATCTAGCAAGACTTACTGTTTTCGTCAATGAGAAAAGCTGTGTAACCATGACTGCCCCAGTGCCAAGTATTATTTCTGCGCGGGGGGGTTCCAATCCGGAAGCCTCGACCACACACATCTCCAGAGGCGCAGCTTTAAGCTTTTTGCGCTGTGGCTCCGGAGACAGTAAGTCTAGCCACTTTGTAAGTACTACGGGACAGGAATTTATCGTGCGATCAAAATTCTATTTATGGCGTACATTGTCAGAGCTACATAGCAAATAAATAAATATATAATAATATTACGACGCTGCTCCAATAAAGCCCAATTCTAGATGTTTAGAATAATGCAACGCATGCAGAGCTCTTTAGCATTCTTTATGTCTTTATAAAAGAGCCACTTCCACCCCCCTACTGGCAAGTAAATGAGGTACATAGATGATCCAGGGCAACATAAGATTTTTCAAAGATTTAATAAGCAGAAAAACAAACACAAAACAAAAACAGTGCTGATTAAATCTTTGAAAAATCCGATGTTGCCCTGGATCATCTATTTTACTCCATATATAGGATTCTTTTAGGCAGATATCCGTGAACCAGGAGCAGCGGTCATTTCAAGTATTTTGATTCATTTTACCTTGGTGTGCAGCTTTTTCTATTATTATAAGTAAATGAGGTACCACACATTTTATTAACATAGTAATACAAATATGTTAGGTTGAAAAATATATAGAGAAGATTCTGCACTGCAAACATATAGAACTCAGGAAAACCATTGTTAGCAAAATTATATAAAAACATTTATTTCGTTAATTCATCTTTATTATGTGAACAAATCGAACTCTCTTACACATTTCATGGCCACTGACACTTTCTCGAGGAGTAACAAAGTCCACCAGAAGTGATATTTTATACATCCCTCAATTAACAATTAGTTAGAAAAAATGTATAACAGCAATATCATGTATGACATGTTTAGACGTATAAATACAATGTTCAGTACTGTCTACCTCTCATGATATCACAGTAATCAATACAAAGCTTTAAGGAAAAAAAGTAACCTATAGATCCTAAAATTGAAAATCAGTATATATCTCATAATCGTATTATTAGTTTAACACATAGTTTGCATACAGAAAGATGATTGTTTATATACACTGTGGGCAGACAATGTGTTGAAACTGGGTGATATACTGTAAGTCTAAAGTGTGCCATTATGCCAATTCTTAATGATCTAAGGGTAAGCACGGGCTAAAGGGCTGAAGCAGGGAATGGAGGTTCCACATGTATTGGTGGGGGCTGAGAATCTGTCTCTTTTTTACTGGATTGAAGGAGGTGAATGCCCTTCAGGAGGATGTGGTCAAAGAGTTGTAAGAGAATCATCAGAGGAATGAGGGTTTGTATATCCCACAACCGCTCAGGAAGATAAGGAGGTTTTTGGACAGAGATAGCGTATTGGAGTAGCATCAGGGGGTCTGGTGTGAAAAAAAGTGTGAAAAAGTGATGGCTAGTGGACATCGGAGCTCATACTCATAATCAACATCAATGGTGAAGGGTGGCAGGCAGGTGTGGATTTAAATTGATAGCAGGATTTCTTTGAGATCCAGCTGGCCTATGGCAGGGCAGAGGACAAGTTTTTCAGCGGGCTGAAAAAAGATGGGTCTAGAGACAACGTTTGTCTCCATTAAAGGGTTTGTTGGAGCAATTTGGATCAGGTTCAGGTCAGGAAGTTATTGGTGTAGCTGAAAGTTACTTAGGGAGGGAAGATTTCGGGAGATTTATTTAGGAGACAAATTTTAAAGCATGGTGCCACAGGTTTGGGCTACACCAGACAGATTGCTGACTAAGACGGAAGGGCATTAGGGTCCTGCCCAGTCAGTTAAAATGGGGGGTCTAGGTGCGCATGAGTAGGGGAATGGGAGTATGCCAGGTTGAGGGAGTATGTGTGTATGACACTTATACATTTGTGGCAAGTCTGTTAGGTATGCATTTGTCTGTTGCGGTGAAGGGAGAGTATATTGAGCTGGTTTCTTTAAATCCAGGTTATAAGGGAGAGAGTAAGGGAAAGGTGGAGAAGGAGGACACGAAGGAAGGAGTTGGGGTAAGAAGGTGTCCAAAGTTGTTTGGGGATTGGTTAGAACCATTTGTGATTTTGGGTAGCGTGATTGGTGAGAGATATCCCCAGCAGTGCTTTTCAGCAGAAGGTAACAGTACATAGGCATCTGATATGGGAATGAAAGACATGGATTTATGGATGACTGTTACTGACACAAAGATCTATGTCCTTTCAGGGGGTGGACGGTGTCAGCCAGCAATCTGGGCAGCCAGTAGGGGTCTTGAAAGGTGTGTGCTAGGCATTTAATGAGGGATGGTGTGATTGGGAGCAGGGGTGTAAATTCAGGAACGAATGTGGGGTGTGTGGTGGAGGACATATGGAGAGCAAGGTGTTTTAGGAGAAGTAGAGGAATGGGCGGAAGAGGTTACGGTAGGGAGTTTGGGCAGAAAGGAGAAGACGCTGGTAGTTTTAAGCAAAATGGAAGAATGGCTAGACTGTTACCCTGATAGGGAACAATGTTTTTTTGGAGGAAAGATTTCAAAGTGGGTTTTTAGATACAGTTTTTGGAAAAGTATTGCCGGGAATGTAAGAGGAATTTATTATTGGTAAATTAGCACAATGTATGAGGCATTTATTATCGGTAAATTAGCACTTAGAAGTGGCTAAGCAGACATTAGGGAAAGGAGTAGCTTTGGGTAGGAAAGTATGACATTTAAAATGCCCCTTGTTAGCTTATTGTAGGTCTCACCGCTTGGAGTGGTACCTAAGAAGGAAGTAGGTAAGTTTTTTATGAATTCATCACAGATAATGATAAAAGCATGTGCACAGTGAAATATGCCTCTTTTGACAAAGCTATGGTGTTGGCATGACATTGTGGAAAGGGCGCAGTAATGGCCAAGGTGGGTATTGAGTCAGCATTTAGATTGTTGCCCATCAACTCAGCTTGCTTTAATTTAGTGGACTGTGAGTTGGAGGGAAATTATTATGTTGATTTGTGTTTACCAATGGGGTGTGCAGTGTCTTTTTATTTTGAGATATTTAGTTCCTTTTTAGAGTGGGTGTTGCGTGAGAAGACAGGGTTGTAAAATGTGTTGCATTATCTGGATGACTTTTAGTTTATTGGGCCAGTGGGATCAGGTGTGTGTGTGAGAGATTGTTGTTTGGTTTCAAGGGGTGGCTAGGAAATATGGGATTCCTTTGGCTCAGGGCAAAACATAGGGGCCAGCAAGAGTATTGAGTTTTCTTGGTATAGCGATCGATATGGAGAGAGATTGCCAAATAATAAGTTGAAGGAGATTTAGCAAGTTGTTAGGTATATGCTCTTTAGAAAGAAAGCAAATGTGATTGAGTATCAGTCAGTCTTGGGACACCTGATGTTTGCAGTTAGGGTTATGCCTATGAGGAGATTTTTTGTAGGTGGTTGGCAAAGGCAACAATGGGTATTAGAAATCCGGAGAAGTTAATGTAGTTCACGAAAGGAATTAAGGATGATTTAAGAGTTTGAGCATTTTTTCCAGCAGCATAATGGGCGGACATTACGGATGAAGGACTGAGAGGATAGGTATAGCAGGGGCTCCTATTAGAGAGAGGTGTATCTCTGATCTGCTGGAATTATTATTCTCATTTGTGAGTGGGATTTACACCTTTTTTACATATTCATTTTTTCACCTGTTACTGGTTACACTATATTCTGTTTTTTATCTTTCACATATGCTCACGTGATTTGCAAGCGTTCCCCAAACTTTTGGATATCCATCGCAGGGCCAAGCCTGTTACCAATAGCCAGGACTGTTGGATGTTGGCCAGCAAACAGTTAATTCCTGGGGTTGTAAATTGGAGGCACCTGGGGTTGTAAATATTAAAGACAGGCAGCATGCAGTCCACAGTTGGCTGTTCCTGGACTGCAGAGGGACAATTGGGTCTGACGTGTGTTTCAATGTTTTTATCTGTATGGAATTTTCCTTGCTGTTACTCAGAAATGTCGGGTTCTCAGAAAAGGGGAACCCCTGCAGTCCTCTTCCCATTTTCCCCTGACCTCTACCTTCAGAAGCAATGAGACTCGAAGTCCTGAAAAGAGAAAAACAAAAGAGAAAAGGGTCTGGCTTAGTACTCGAGGTAAACATGTTAAATTAGCTGCATTGTTTGGGGAAGGGCAGAGGGAAATGAGAGCCCTACGATAATAAGTCTGACAGAACTCCCTGATTTCTGGCTAAACAGTACGAAAGGTGGTAATATTTAATGACCAAATAATTGACCATGTTGAGGTTAAGGTTCTTCCTAAGTTTATGTTAAAGGATGATATTTTGCTCTCCGTGACCACGGATACACAGAGGGGAAATCACCTGGCAAATTCTGGTCCTCAAAATCTTCATGAAAGCAGTATTCAAGTTCGCTCATACTCCTATGGGGAGTATGGCATCTACTATGGGGAGGACACTTGGACCCGGACAAAACTGGGAGTTTAGTGAACTAAATTAAGATTTATTTACAGAAGTAATTTGTCAGTTGAACAAACGTGTTGACGCGTTTCACATTACAGTATGTACAGTTTGAAAGGACTGTTCAAGTAAGACTGAAAGACATCAAAAGTGCTAGGTCACATATTCTGTCCTGATTCTTCTGGCCAGGGGAACATGCAGATATTACCAAATTAGATTGGGACGAACTGCTCTCCTTTCTGTTTTTTTGCAATATGGAAAGTTCCCCAATCCTCTACTCGGTTCTCCCCATTTGAATTATTATATGGTTAGCAACCATGAGGTATTTTAGAGTCTTTAAAGAGTTCTGGAAAGTACAGACATTCCCTTCTAAAAAGATGGTGCAATATCTAATTAATCTCTGAGATCGGGATAGAGTTAGGGGGTCACTTTAAAAGGGAAAATTTGCAGAACTCCCAGCACGCTCAGGAGAGGTATTACAACCAGCATTCTGATATTTACTGATGTGGTGGCTTCAGTGGGTTTTGGTGCTAATTTTAGGTGAAGATCATGTGTGGAGCTATGGCCTAGGGCAGGGGGGCGCAAACTGGGGGGTGCAAGATTTTTCGGGGGTGGGGGAGGGGGTGTGCAACACGGCATCAAATAACGCTGCAGTGTCATGTGACGTGACATCACACGACCCTGCGGCTTCAAATGATGCCACACTAAGGTAAGGGGGGACATGAGCACCAGGGGAGAGCAGGCAGGGGTGTGCAGCAACAAAAGTTTGCACACCCCTGGCCTAGGGAATGGGGGGGGGCTGGATTATTGGGTTAATTCCCTTGGTGGTGGCTGTGGAGCTATGGGGGGAGAGTGCTCTTCAGATTGGATAATATGGCTGTGGTTAAGGTGGTTAACAAATTATCAGTAGATTCGGGTCCAGTGATTAATTTATTATGATTTTTTTGTTTTACAATTTTTTAAGGAGAAACATTTATTTTAAAGCCAAACTTGTTCCAATGACTCATAATACAGTAGCTGTCACCTTATCTTGTTTTAAGTTTCCAGAGTTCAGGAGACTGGTTTTGAGAACAGCTTTGGTAGACCAATTATGTACCAGGTTCTTATGGAGGCTAGCTTGGCAGAGTGACCAATGTGATGAGAAGCTTGTTAGCACCGGGTATGTGGAGAGAGTGTTTTCTGGCATGGGAGGAATGGTGTGGGGTTTTTTTTGCAGAAGGAGAAACAAGGAGGATGTTGCAGGATCTGAAAGGGACACACTGGTATCCTTCATGTGGCAGAAGCAGGATGACGGGTGCTCAGGGGAAACCATGGGAAAAATGTTAGCGGTAATCAGATTCTCTTTAAAATTAAATGAAAGAGAAGATGTTGCTGGGAATTTTTTATTAAGAAAAATGTTGACAGGTTTGAGTGAAGGTCCCATGAGGAAGGACACGACTGTATGTGGCTAATTTCAGTGGAATTATTACAGCACATCACAAGTGCAGCAAAGTGGGTGTGTTTCTCGGATATTGAGGCTATATTATTTGGCACTATTTTTTGTTCCGCCTATTTTGGTGCATTTAGGATTGGTGAACTGGTGAGTCGTGCTAAGTACATGTAACGCCTGTTCGTGTCTGGTCTGACCCACCCAATCTCACATTGGACCCTGTGGTCTATCTAGCCCCGTTACATGTTCGTGTCTGTGGTGCACCTGTAGGCAACAGGACTCCTCAGTCTCCCGCTTGATGGTATTGGGGGATGTCAAGTCAGACAGGTATCTGAGGTAGTGGGTGCGAGTCTTACTTACCTCACGTGCAGCGCCTCCACCTCATCAGGATCTATGCGTATGCAGGTAGATGGTCCTGATTAGGAACTCCTTCTTGGTGGTGAGGGCCCCAGGAGAGTAATTGCAGACTCACACCATGGGGTTCTCGTTGAGTAAGCCATTTTATTGTGCGTGGTGATAAGGGCCAGCTGCCCCTCACAGTCATTGTCTCAGATGCACATTGTTCCGTGATTCCCTTTAAAGGTACGCCCTCCCAATGGAGTGGGATTCCCTCTCCCCGCAGGGAGATCACCCCTGTGCCAGCTCCCTGGACACAGTTGGCCTTCTCTGGCTGGATATAGAATGGTGCCACTAGTTACTGCACTAGTGGGAACCTTTGAACTTGCTACTTCACCTTCACCTTGAACATCAACCCACAGCAACCACACACTAACTTTAGGCAGTGCAGTGCCTTATATACCTCAGGAAGCAGGCACATCTCTGATGTCACTAACTAGGGACTCAGAGCATGTAGCCACTCCCATCCATACATTGGGCACCTCACCAGGGTGTGAGGGCAAACCTCCATGATTACTGCAGGCATTCCTGTAACTTACCAGGTTTTACTGCCAGCAGGAGAGATGACTGTAGACATTGTTATGCATGGCTACATACAGTATGTGGAAGGTGGTTTAAAATGGGAGGATATGGAGGCGCATGCGCGACGGCTAGGAGTATGGCAGCCTAACCTGACAGCTCCCTGCCTCGACCCCCATAAAGTCAAATATAGCCCACAAATACCGAGACCAAACAACACAGAAATAAAGCCCCAGACAGCTTAAGCACTCAGGATGTCCCGCAAAACCCCCAAACCTGGAAAAAAACGGGTGATGCCAGAGTATTATGGAGCGGCAGAGCCGCGCGGTGCAGGCGCAGGAATGGCGCCATGTTTGAATGCTGACTCAGAAACTGAACCTGACGGGGAAGAAGAGGATTTTACCCTCCAAGAGCAAAGACCGGCTAGGCAATGTGACATCACGAAACTGTGTAACGATCTCAAATCGTTTGTCCAGGCCGAACTGAAGGACTTAAAGAGGGAAGTAACTGGACTGGGAGAAAGAACAGGAGTCCTAGAAACAAAAGTGGACCAGTCTATTCGCGCTATCAGACGGCAGGATAAGAAATCCTTGGATCTGCAAGCGCAGATAAATGAATTAAGAGAAAGGCAAGAGGACGCAGAAAACCGCGATAGGCGAAATAACCTGAGAATCAGGGGGGTACCGGAGAGCGTACTGGACTGTGAAGCATACATTACACTTTGGGTAGAATCGCTGCTCCCTGAGACCCCCAAAGAAGCACTGGCTATGGACAGATGTCATAGAGCCCTCCGGGCTAAGCCCCTACAAAATGATCCACCAAGGGATATAGTGATTCGCCTACACTATTATAAAACGAAGGAGAGAGTTCTCACAGTCACCAGACCCCTTCCAGTGGTGGAGTATGAAGGGGTCAGGCTATCGATCTTTCAGGACCTGTCTCCGGTCACTCTTGCCCGCCGCCGAACCCTGCTTCCAATCACTAAAATCCTCAGGGAGAAGGGGGTCAGGTACCGCTGGACTTTTCCCTTTGGACTGATGGTGGCAAGAAGTGGCAGATCCTTCATGATAAAGGATGTGGAAGAGGGACCTGCTTTCCTGCACAAGCTGGGACTAGGAGAGGCCCCTGAAAAGTTGACCCCAGAAAGCTCTATGCCAGACCCCACCTGGTCCCAAGCCCAAAGGTCCCCCAGGGCACATCAAGATAACGCCTAAAATATGGCATAAAAGGACTATATGTTTGTTCTACTGTTGTTTGGTTCAAGTTAAATGGGTCACGAGCAACCACCAAACCCTGTAATGTGCTCCCGGTATCGTTCCCTTAGCGCAGTCCTTCAACCCCAAGACAAAGGCTGTGAAATAAACAATTATAAGAATTCTACTTACGTGGACAAACTATGAGAGCAGCTGGGAAGACCCCAGAGGCATCGGCAGGGAAAAGCATGATGGCTCCCCTCCAAAGAAGATGGCGGCGACACACGAGGCAGCTGGAGCCAAGGTGAGACGCAGGAGCCGGAAGGCAGCTGCAGGCGGGAAGCAGGAACGCGCTCACACTCAACCGCCGGGGACGAAAGCTCAATCCAAAATGGCGCCGGACCGGAAGGACGTCATCATACATGGGGTGGATCCGGGGAGACAGACGCCATCTTGAGTGTGGCAGCACAGCGGAATGCCCCAAGAGGTGGCGAAAGAGCGCCTGCTGGATACAACGCCCCAATCAGGCACCAAATAGACAGCCGCAGCCAAAATTTAAATACAAGCCCGCGAAACCAGAAATCGACGCAGGGGCAGCCCCAGAAAAGCCACAGAGGGAAGAGTAGGCAGCGCGAGGGGCGAAACACAGGTAGTTGAGAGTAGAGACGGAGGGACCACCACACGGGGAAGGGAAGAATAGCAGGTAAGAGGGCTAACAGTTTAAGGAGGTAATCTGCAGGCAATACAAGGCGTGTAGCGATAGAGAGAAGAGGGTACAGCAAGTGGTTAGGAAGGCCTGGGAAGTAGCAAAGGAGGCAGCAAAGATAGAAGAAAGAACAGAAAGATAATGCAATAGTGCAAAAAGGGATGGCACACTAGGAGGGTATCCATAGCAGCGGGGGAGCAGAAGGGGTAAGACAGCGAGGGGGAAGTAGTAAGGAGAGGAAGGAGGAGTGGAAGGAAATGAAGGAAGAGAAGAGAAGAGAAAGTTACAGGAAGGGAGGCAGGAAGGTTGTACTGTGCCCAAGATAGATAGAGAACAAGGGAATAGGCTCTAAGTGAAGATAAGGGAATAGCACCTGCGAAATGACATAGAGCAATAGCCCGGGCAGGAATATACAATAAGCAGAGCTGCGAGGGGGGAAGGGATACAAAACCCAGAAGGGAGACAGACAGGAAATACCGTAACAAACGACTAAGGACTGCAATTGCGACAAGTCCAGCGCTATAGTAATAAGGGACACAGGATCACGGGGAGTTGGTGGGCTCACCCTTAGTTCAGTGGGTGAGAAGAAGTTCTACGTTTATTAGAGGGGGAGAGGCAGGAGAGGTGGGAGGAGGCCTGCCCTGAAGTCGGCATGGGCCTGGCGTTAGTAAATAGGGGAAAATTCCCTATGCTCACTAGCGCAACCCTTTGGGTTGGATGTTCGGGGACAGGAGGTAAACACCCGGCCTCGAGTCCGAACATTCGAATTCTGGACTATAAACCCAAAGGAGGAAATCTTGGCGAAAGGAGGGAGGAAAGAGAACGCCGAGAAAGTTTATATGTTTTGATTGTTTCAGAGTTTTCCTGTGATGTTGTGTACATGTTCACCCCCCTGTTTCCCCATGTGTGTCCCCCTCCCTCCATCCCTACAGATGGGGTCATCAAGCTAAAGGTGGCTGGTGCTCACGTGAAGCGCAGAAGTGGCCTTGCCAGAGGCGGCAGAGAACTACTACGACAGCCGGAACAGCACAGCTCTGCTCATGAGTAAGGATATAGTTCTAATATCCCATAATGTTAAGGGCCTGAATAGCCCGGCGAAAAGGCGAGTAGCATTTAAAGACTATAGACGTAAGGGCGCAGAAGTACTCTTCTTACAAGAGACACATTTCTCCCAAACTAACTTCCCCAAGTATTTTGATAAAAATTTCCGAACCCATTTCCTAGCATCAGATCAAGTTAAAAAAAGAGGGGTCGCCATTCTAATTCATAATCATATCCCATATAGACATGACAAAACATACCAGGACAAAGAAGGGAGATTCCTGATCATCACGGGTTTCATCCGAGAAGCTCCAATAACATTCGCTACTGTATACGCCCCAAATGATAACGCCACATCCTTTTTCAATAGCTTCTTCATTAAACTAAGTAAAGTTGCAAAAGGCAATATCATACTGGCAGGCGACTGGAACAGAGTCCTTAACCCTAGTCTAGACCGTTGCACGACCACTAACAAACCACATAGACAGGACGTATTAACTCTAACTAACGGTATAGCCAAGTGCCAACTAATTGACATATGGAGAGAACTACATCAAGGAGAACGAGAGTATACTTTCTACTCTCACCCACATAACTCATACAGTAGGATAGACTACTTCCTCGTGTCTAACGGTATGGTCCCTGGGGTCTCTCGCACAGAGATCCATGATATTTCATGGTCAGACCATGCACCAATAGAGCTGCGGTGCACACTAATTCCGCTGGATAGACCTAGAGCGAACTGGAAACTAAATGAGATCCTGTTAAAGATCCCGGATCTCGGAAGAGAAGTAGGAGCTAGAATTCAGGAATACTTTGAGGAGAATGAGGGTAGTGTAGCATCACAAGCTACATTATGGGAAGCTCATAAGGCGACTCTCAGGGGGACATTGATGAATTTGGCAGCCAAACGAAAAAGGGAAAGAGAGAAAAAAACTAAGGCCCTAGAAACACAAATAGCAGAACTCTCTACCCTGCACAAAGCTAATAAACAGGCACATATACTCAAACAACTATTAGACACTAAAATTAAACTCAACCTCCTCCTTACCTCCCAGGCTGAGAAGGAAATGGCTTGGTCTAACCGGAAATTCTATGAAAAAGCGAACAAACCTGATACACTACTTGCCAATAAGCTAAAAAAGAAGCTTCCAAATAACGCTATTCACGCAATTCGAAACCAACAGGGAGACCTTACCTACATACCTGGGAAAATAGTGGAGCAATTTAAAGCCTACTATGAAAAACTCTATAATGGAGACAAGGTCACCCACAGCAGGAAAACGAGGGATCTATTGTCCACTTTCCTGAAAGAGGCAAATTTACCAACCTTGGCAAGGGCAGAGCGGGAGGCACTACAGGCGGACTTTACCCTGAAAGAACTCAAAGAAGTCATCAAAGCATTAAAACCGGCCAAAGCACCGGGGCCCGATGGCTTCTCTAATCTATATTATAAGAAATATATTAAAATTCTAGCCCCACATATGCTAAAATTGTTTAATGGTATACTAGAAGGGAACTCCTTCCCAGCACAGATGCTCCAGGCGTCTATCTCGGTGATCCACAAACCTGGAAAGGACCCGGCAGACTGTAAGAGCTACCGGCCCATTTCACTGATCAATTCGGACATCAAAATCTACTCCAAACTTATAGCGAACAGGGTGGGTAATGTCCTTCCCAGGTTAATTCACACGGATCAAGTAGGGTTTATCGGAGGAAGGCAAGCGGCAGACAACACCAGAAGAATCATAGACTTGATTGATCTGGCCCAAAAGAAAAATATACATTCTATGGTGTTGAGTCTAGACGCGGAGAAAGCCTTCGACAGAATAGACTGGCCCTACTTATCAGCGACGCTTGGGGCGTTTGGCTTTGGGGGACGTCTCATGCGGGCCATCATGGCATTGTATGAGAGCCCTACGGCGAGAGTGAGGCACCAGGGTTTTCCCTCTGAGCAATTCCACATAAAAAGTGGAACGAGACAGGGATGTCCACTTTCGCCGCTGCTGTTTGCGCTATGTGTCGAGCCCCTGGCAGCCCATATACGAGATAGCCCTGACATCTCGGGAATCTCAATTGGGGAGCATGAGTTCAAGGCCGCCCTGTATGCAGATGATGTCATTCTAACATTATCTAAACCGCTCACGTCCCTTCCTAATGTTTTGGAAATCCTGAACAAATTTAATCATGTCTCCGGCTTTAAGATTAATCAGTCTAAATCAGAAGCCCTCAATATAAATCTTCCCAAAGAAGTCGAAAAACTGATTGATCTTAACTTCAATTTCAAATGGCAACCCTCCGCAATCAAATATTTAGGGGTATATCTTACACGGGACTACAAAACTCTATATAAAGCAAACTTTCCCAGGTTAATAAAGACGCTGAGAGAGGATCTCAGAATATGGGCAAAGGGGGGCATCTCTTGGATTGGAAGGATACAAAGCGTGAAGATGAATCTCCTTCCAAGGATGTTATATCTTTTCCAAAGCCTACCCATACCATTGGTGCATTCGGACATCCTCTCCCTCCAGTCAGCAATAATGAAATTCATCTGGAATAAGAAAAACCCACGAATTGCTAAGGGTATCCTGACGAGACCCACAACCAGGGGAGGCCTAGCGGTACCTTGTTTGTTCGCTTATTACAAAGCGGCTCAATTAGCCCAAATTCTCCAATGGCACACAGACCCAAGCCTCAGGAGATGGGTAGAGTTGGAGAAAAAATGTTGTGCGCCGATTGATATCCAATCGCTGATCTGGCTGCCCAAGGCGAGGGCGCGCCAGATCGGCACACCACTACAGACCATTGCCAACTCTATTCGAGTGTGGGAGGCCTCCAAATTTAGTTGTAACTTAACTACAAAGGCATCTCTTATGACGCCAATCATCGGCAACCCAGACTTCGCTCCGGGCCTAGCCAGTAAGAATATGAAATATTGGATGCAGGCGGGCATTATCCGACTGAATGATCTGAGGGACAGGATAAGTATACAATCATTTGATCAAATTAAATCCGCAAAAAATATCCCAAATACAGAATTTTTTAAGTACCTTCAGATCAGGGATTTCTATAACAAAACTGCAATTAGACCAAAACGCACTAATTTTGAGCAGCTGTGCTCCAGAGATACGGACACAAGGGGACTCACATCTAGGATGTATGGGGAAGTGGTCTGTCCAAAATTGACAAACGAGACCCGGCCAATCTACATGCGACAGTGGGAGACAGACCTAGGGGAGACATTAGAGGACGAGGAGTGGGAGCAGATCATACAAGCAGCGGCTAAAAGCTCCATCTGTACCACACTAAAGGAGAGCGCGTATAAGGTCCTGATGCGGTGGTACTACACCCCAACTAGATTGGCTAAATTTGTTAAGGGCTACTCCCCGCTCTGCCCAAAACAGTGCGGGGAGACGGCCGACCTGCAACACATGCTGTGGTCTTGCGCTAAGGTGGTCCCGACTTGGGAACAGATTAGAGATTGGTTGCAGCGGATTCTCGGTTGGGAGATCCCCCTGGACCCGTGGTTGTTCCTGCTGGGCAGACGGATCCAGGGTATGCCAAATGCGACACACAAATTAATAACGCATTTCGCAATTGCCACCAGGTGCGAGATTGCAGCATTATGGAAGCAGACAGCAATTCCAGTTATCCCAAAGATTCGGAATCGAATTTGGCTCGTTTGTCGGATGGAACAATTAACGAGTTTGGTTAATGACACCGGCACAAATTTCCTGAAAGTCTGGTCACCATGGCTAGCACAGGCGGACATCCCCGGGGTGGACTCCGCCGCAATTCTGCTATAATAATCGAGAACGCGTTCTCCTTTAGAGGGCAGAAGCCAATAGACACATAGAGACGTACAGTTAGAAGACAGCCCCCTAAGTAACAAGTAACAACCCGACGACCCTACTGTGCAACAGCAAGATGATTCACTAGCACTAGAAACAGGTTTGCAAACAGCACTACCTCTACGGAAATGGCGATGAAACGCACAAGCGGACCCCTCGACGGCAGAAACTTCTGGAGCAGACCCCTCTCCGCCCCCCCCCCCCCTCTTTTTACCCCCCCCCCCCCCCCTCTTGTCCGATGTCCGGTTTGTCCTGTTTGTCTTTTATGTACTGTCCCTGTCATAAAACAAAGTAGCCTTAATAAGGGACAGATGTTATTAAAGAGAATAAGAAAATAAGATGTTGGGGGATGGGAATGCAATGGGCTGTGATATATTGTCAGAATATGTATCCCCAATAAAGAAAATTGAAGTTGGAAAAAAAAATGGGAGGATATGGTTGTAGGGGAGGATTTAGTGAGGATAATTTTAAGATCTAAAACTGATCAGAAAGGAAAGGGTGTGTGGATCAATTTAAGGAGTTTGGGGTCAGAGTTGTTGTGTGCGTGTCTGTGTGTTAGTATCAGGATGTACCGGTATGGAACACTCGAAAGTAGTGTGGAAACCCACAAAAGACAGGAGTCAGAAATATATTATATATATATATATATATATATATATATATATATATATATATATATATAATCAAAAAATAAATAGATGATACCGTTCTGTGGCTAACGAAATGCTTTTATTTGTGCGAGCTTTCGAGATACACTGATGTCTTCTTCCGGCGATGTTACAATGATTCATTGTAACATCGCCGGAAGAAGAGATCAGTGTATCTCGAAAGCTCGCACAAATAAAAGCATTTCGTTAGCCACAGAACGGTATCATGTATTTATTTTTTGATTATTGAAGCTCGGCTAACACGGTACTGATACCTCTACATAATATATATATATATATATATATATATATATATATATATATATATATATGTATGTATGTATGTATGTATGTATGTATATATATATATATATATATATATATATATATATATATATATATATATATATATATATATATATATAAACTAATAGTTTAATATAACTCAAAAATAGCAAGACAGTGAAAACAAAATGGAGTCTTCAATAATGTGCAGGGCTGTGAACTAAAAAGCTATGGTATCTAAATAATAAACAGGAGACAATAGTGATAAAGGAAAAACAGGACAAGCAAGATAAGCTGCAAGGAATTGCAGTGCTAAATGCAACAGCAATAAATATCAAGGTACAAAGATAATAAAAAGGGGGAGAAAAATAGTGCAAAAAGAATACAAAACAAAAAACAAGAATGTACCTGAATGTCAGAAGAACTAGGAGCCAGAATGAAGAGGAACAGGGAAAGATGCAGCGCTGGTAAAATAGAGTAAAGTGACTCCTGACCTGTAAAACAGAATATTTGACAAGGAAAGACCAAACAGGGTTGGGGGATAACAGCTGGTCTCATTAACTATTCTAGTTCCAACTGGACAGTCAGAACCTAACTCCTCTTTGTGCCCTACAGGTTGGTGAGGGGCACTGTGGGAAGGAATCATGACAGTACACCCTCTCTTAGGCCTCCTTCTACTGCCTGGTTTGTTCCGAAAAACCTGCCCAATACCAAAACAACAATGATTCACCCCCACCTCCCTCCCCCATTTACTTGGAATCAGGATATTCTGAACATCATACTCTGGACTAGAGTGTGACCTCATGTTCAGGTGTATGCTTAGTCCTGTGCTCGAGCCATATTTCACTGCTGATAGTTTTGTCATTAGATGCTAGTTCATGAGCCTTCTTAAGATCCTCCAGTGCCTGCTCATAATCTTTCAATCCTAGCCAGCCTTGAACCCGCCTGTAAAGTGCATTGGTGCTAAGGTAGATGGATCAATTTCAAGATCCTCATGATAGCTTTCAATTGCTGCTCTCCAATCAGATAGCTTCAGTTCACAGACAGCATTGTTCAAGTTATAGTTCACAGCTATCGGATTTAACTTCGATACAGTATGTTGTCATCTCCTGTGAAAACTTTGAAACTTTTAACATAACTTAGAGCTTTAGTGTATTTCTTTGTTGCTGTCTCCCAGTTCTGAAGACATTATTTCCTATGTTCTTAACGTCTTCAGCTATAGTAATGATTTATCAACATCATGTATGTCTACATCACAGCCCACTGGGAAGTCAGGGTGTCACCAGAACCCCCTAAGAGGGATGTTACCCACTCCTCCCGGTTCTTCAATTCCCCACATTCTACTATCACACATGGCTTTTTAGGCTTCTCTTACATTCACTTCAATGTTTTCATTTTCATTGTCCGAGCTGAAACTCGGCACATAAACAGGTCTTGGTTCACTTTCTGAAAAATCACTATTTTCATCTTCTGCATCAATTTCGTCTTGTGATGAATCAAAAAGTCCTGAAAACCAAGCTTGCCAAAGTTTTTTCCTTCCATCTCGCTCTCTGTGGCCTCTAGCCATTCAATAAGACTCATGCATGTTTTCTCCTTCTGTGCATAAATTCTGCTGCAAGGAATATCAGCTCCTGGTTCTACATCAACCTGACAATCAAAGGAGCAAGGAGGGAGCAAGGATTCAGCTTTCATTTGAATTAAAATGTCTTTAAAACCTTGCTTTATCTCTGGTAATGAGTCATCTACAGCACTTGTACGGTGAATCTCTAAAACTCCAGAGCAAAGATAGACAGATTGATGCATCAATTGTTTGTGGGGTACTTTTGCAAAAAACTGCTCTGCAAAACGTAGACCCAACTTCACGGAACGTGCCTTCCAGTCAATTGTTGGATTATGTTCCTTCAACCAAGGCATTCCTAGGATAACAAGGAAGTGTGGCGCATCAATGAGATCCAACTGTTGGATTTCCGAATGTCCATTACTGCAGGTAATTTTCAGTGGAAGAGTATACTACTTCAGAGGACCTAAAGTAAGGATTGACCCGTCAATTGTTCTCACCACTTCTTCCTATTTTCTGTGATGTCTTGGTATCCCCAACCTTTTAGTAAAGGATAACTCAAAAAAGTTCCCAGTCGCTCCAGAATCGATTAGAACGGTAATGTCAATGGGGCCATGGTCTTCATACTGTATAACAGCTAGAAGGTTTAAGTGTGTCATGACTGCCTGCAATGTGTTCACAGAACAAAGTAGAATCTTTAGTTTCTTAATACTCTGGTTACGTTCTTGAATTTCTTGGGACATTGTCGCACAAAATGCCCTAGCTTCCCACAATAGAAACGTAAATCTTTATTTTTCCTTCTTTCCCTTTCCTCCATAGAAAGGGATCCCCCTTTTGCATGGGTTCGGGTAAAAGTTCTCTTATATGACCTATGCAGAAGGAGTGGCTGCGTGAGTAAAGACACTGAGTGGCTGCGTGAGTAAAGACACTGACTGGCACTGAGTTTGAAGCAGGGGAACCTGGTTCAATTCCAGGTGTCGGCTCCTTGTGACCTTGGGCAAGTCACTCTATCTCTGTTAAACACTGTTGCAATTGAAAAACTAAGACCACTGAGTATGTAGTGGGTTTTAGAACAACCTGAGGAAGCTCTTTTATCTTTAGACCAAGCGGATTCTAGCACGAGACGATTGAACTGGGTAAGATATGCCATAATGTCTTTGTTGCCCTGCCTAAGCTTCATAATGTGGTTATCTGCTGATTGGACGATAGCTTGTCTATCAAACATTTGCAAAAAAATCTGCCTTAAACTGATCTAGCTGTGGGGTGTCTAAATTTACTAACGGGATAGCCCATGCGACCTCATCCTCTCCCAAATAGGATATGATAAACACTACCTTAGATTTGGGGTCCGGAAAAGACATAGGCCAGTGGACCCCCGTGGAATAGAACTGGGGGAAGTATAAGCAGTTTGTGCACCACTCCAATGGATAATGGTCTTACCTGAGACTGAAAACTATCCATTCTAGCCATTAACCCTGCTATTCCTACTCAGGAAGCTGACAAATCTCCCTGCAAGTCTTGAAAAGTTTTAGAAAAATCTCCCTGCATGTCTTGCAAGATTTTGGCTAAATCAGTCCGTAATATTCCTGAGAGACTGATAACTTGGGCTTGTCAATCTATCGGAATGTATGGAACCCTCGGAGGTAGCGTGGAAACCCACAAAAGACAGGAGTCTATATATATTTATATATAAAAACTGATAGAGTTTTATATAACTCAAAAATAGCAAGACAGGGAAAACAAAATAGAGTCTGCAGTAATGTGCAATAATGTGCAAAGCTTCACCAAAAGTTATGGTATCTAAATAATAAATAGGAGGCAATAGTGCTTAAATAGTGCTTAAGGAACAAACAGGACAAGCAATATAAGGTTCAAGGAACTACAGTGCTAAATGCAACAACAATACATATCAAGGTAGAAATGTAATAAACAGGGGGACAAAAATAGTGCATAGGGAATACAAAACAAAAAACAAGAATGTACCTGAATGTCAGTAGAACTAGGAGCCAGAATGAAGAGGAACAGCTAGGGGGAAAAAACAATAACATGACTGCTGACCAAACAGTGCGTGGAGTTTTATAGCCAACCTAGGCTAGCAGCTGGCATCATTAACTATTATAGGTCTAAATGGAAAGTCAAAAACTAACTCTATAGGTTGGCGAGTGGTACTACAGGAAAGCAATCATGATAGTTAAGCCTAAAAAGCTGGCTTCCTTATGGGTGCCCGTAGACGGCACTCCGTCATCACAGTTTCAGTTTAGGAGGGTTTACATCAGAAACAAGAACAGAATGAGGTGCCGACTGCTTTCTTTTTTCTCCTCCACATGGAACTTGGCATTTGGATATCTGGTCCACATCTTCTGTCAAAGACACTTAGGCCAATTGAAGGATGAATGAATAATTTAAACACATGCTCTACTGCTTGGGCCCCAGCAAGTTGTTGTGTGGAGGGATGGCCGGGCTCAGGTCTCAGTCATGGCCTGGGCCCCATTTAGTTGTGTAGGGGGTATGGCAGGCACACGACAATCATAGCCTGGGCCCTGGCGATTGTGGAGTGGATAATGGCATGTGCTATTAAGAAATTGAGTTTGATAATGGTTTTAATTAGTATTTGTTTTATAAATGCATTTGACTTAATATATAGGTAGTGTATTTGTTAACAATAGCTCAACAAAACATTTTAATTTTGTTTCCTACTTATGAGTTTTGCATTCATTAATGAATCTACCCTGTAGGGGTTTGGTCACTGAAGTGTAAAAGCCATTAACGATTACTTCCCTTAAATGTCTGTCAATGATTGATAATGGTATTGCGCGTTAGTGAATAAACCCTATGATCTCTCAGTGCTGTCAGATGGACCCCTGGGGTGCAATACCATTTATAGTGGCAGTCCTCCCTAGAATGAAAGAGAACTAAGGACATTGCACATTTAGTAGTCGAAATGTAGTTGGTTGACATATGTAAATAAATTAAAAAAAATACACAGGTAAGTATAAGTATTTAAAAATCATTTTGTAAACTTTTAACTTGAATGGTAAACAAAATCTTTGTGAACAAAGACTACAAAGCCGTGTTGGTCCTTTCTTCCATGTACAGTAGTAACAAAGGAGGGAATAGGTGGTATGATACCTTTTATTGGACCAACAAGTAGTTGATATGTTTAAAGCTTATGAACCTCTCAGGGTCATTCATCAGGTATGGCAGAAATACAGAAATAAAAATATCATATAGTGTGTTTGTAAGGGGGATATTTGGTTACGTTAAATGTTAAATCCTTGTTGGATTTTTACAATATTTATGGAATGTCTTTTTGTGTCTTTGTTCTTTGTTTGTATAGTAATTATGAAACCATCATTATTCAGATAAACATAAGTAGCTGATATGCTTGAATTACTCCCTTCGGTGTCTTATTGACGTACAGTGTACATCATGAAGGGTGTTAACCTGAGTGCCTTTATGACGTACGCTGCACGTCATGGCTTTTTCTAAATTTATAGGCAGCATTAGGGACCCTCCACTTCCATTCCAGTCATAAGAACCAGGAAGCGATTACTTGATCACTGAGCAGAGAGGTCACATGCTCGATAGTACTGGTTGGTCCTTGGCCACTGAGGTAGTAGGACCCTTAGGCACTGAAAGTATTAAGCAGACACCGGAAAAGAAAAACATATATATTTGGAAGAGGATACAAATAAATAAAACTGTTACTCTGCAGGTGATTGAATCTTTCTAAGGAAGCCGTTGACATTTATTTTTTTCCTGTTACGTAGACTGTCCCTATAAAGTATTATCGTCTATATCTTCGAGAGTAAGTGTAAAGGTGTAGTCCCACATCAGGAATAAATGTAACTACAGTAATTACATGGATGTTTAATAGGTAAAGCAAAGTATCCGATTATCTTAAAAGTAAAAGAAAAATGTAAGTCTAGTACATTTTTATTGTCTGTATTGACAATGGTATTCTGAATAGTCACTGAATGTCAATCTTGTTGGCTTTTGCTTTCATAATAATAGAATATGATTTATGAACAGTACGTCAAATGACAAACTGGAAAAACAAAGGACAGGGCAGGAGAGAGAAGGTAGAGGTAATAAAATTAAAGGCAACCCTAATGTTAAAAAATATTTTAAAATATTTAAAGTTTCAGATTATTTCTAGTAGAGTTAATCAACTAATTTTTAAACTATGAATTACAGTATATCACTGTAATTAATTCAACTGAGTCCTAAGGTGGATTGCACCTTCTAGACCTGCATTAGCAACAGAAAATGGCGCAATTGGCCACTTGAGGGGACATAGAATAAGCCCCTTCATCACAGATGGGTAAAAAGTTTTTATTCTTTTTTTAGCAACAGTACTTTTTTTCAATCACTTGTCCCTGTTGGAAAATTGCTGTAATTTAAAGTTAAGAGAAGGGGGAAATTAATATAGCTGTCTACAAAGTTCATGTTTTGTTTAATAATAATAGTGACCTTAGGTAAGGGACAACTGCCCGGGACCCCACACTGTAGGGTGCCCTCAAATTTTGCAAATGTTTTATTGGATGAAGAAGTTAATATGAGTTTTAACTTCCACCTAATAAACTCTTTTACTATTTCACTTTTAGAGTGCAGTGTTGATATAATGTTACATGTATTATATCAATTGTAAAATTATTCAATCCGTTGTAATAAGTATTAATTACACTGAATGTAATATGATACTTTCATTGTCTCTTCATCAACAGGGGAAATTTAAATCAGAAATGCCTGACTTACTAAGTTACTATATATCATCGGCTTCAAACCTCCAATGGGCCCCCAATGACACTCTTACCCGGGGCCCCAGGAACCCTAAAACCAACCATGTTTATAGTGTAATATTCTTTCAGACACAAGCAAAAAATGCAGCATTTTCTGTTACTTACAGTATAAGTTTTGGAGCTTAATAGGTTTTAATTCCCTTTGTTTACCTTCCTGATGAATGTACTTGTGAAACTTTGTATATTATTGTATCTTCCTGTGGTGTCTTTCACATTCTGTAAAGCAGTGCATACCTGTACAGTGGTGGCACAATATAAATACAACTATACATGCATATAGTACATGCAAAATATATAGGTTGAAAAATGGCAAAATTACATACTTTTGCCAAGTTTTGCTCCAAAGACTCGGGGACTAGAGATGGGCAAATTATTTAACAACATTCAAATTTTCAGAAAATTAAAAAGCTTGAATATTCGTGGATCATTTTTTTTTCAATTGCATCCGCCTACCTTCGTTCATTATTTTCTATGAGTTTTGCTTCGCTGAAAGCCTGTCCTGATGATGTCAGCAGCGCCTCCAAATGTAACACATATGACCCCCCCTCTGGGAGATTCTGCTGCTACATGGAGTGGTGTGGTGCATACCTGCTGGCTCACAGTAGATCTGAGTCTCCCGCATTGTGGTAGGGGATGTCAGAACAGGCTTCTGGGGTAATAACTGATTCATACTCATGGTGACAGTGCCTCCATCTCTTACCAGCTCCCTGCAGGAGAGTTTCTTTAGCCTTCCCCTGATAGATTGCAGTCTCAGGCACGAAGGTATAGTAAAACAGGAACATTTTATTGCACCCTCAGATTGCACAGCATACACAACAACAGGAACTTCATAGGGCCTTCACCTCAGGATGTTTCCCTGGACATTCAGTCCAGGTCTAGGGCACCTGAAGCAGTCCTAGCTCTTCCCTTACTCCCTGATGGAGTAAGAGGAACATTCTCCCACTCCACTCCCCTAAAGGAGGGTGTACAAACTAGCAGAGCCCTGCACAGTTATTCGGGTAGACCAGCCTCTCTCAAGGGTAGAGGCACAACTCCTGAATTTGGTAGTGCAGCCCCTTAAGTACAGGAAAAGCAGGAACCAGGTCTGAGTCCCTGATTGGACACTAGGCCTAGTTGCACTGCCTTCCCTGTGACTCACTGAAGTTGCTAGGGGTGGGGAAAACCCAGGATTACTCCTGGCAGGCCTGCTCTTACCAGAGCTTGCTGCCAGGAGAAGGGCAGACTGGTAGCCAAAAACCAGCCCAGGCTACACGTAAAACCTATGGCAGATTAGGTAGTCTGGTAATTGTGCTTCAGTCAGAAATAATAATTGAATCTCTGTCCTTGAAGATGGCCAGCTGTCGTTCAGACTCGTACTGTATGTAAGAAATGGCTGTATAAATGTTTGCATGCATTTTATACAAATACTGCTTTACAATGTGAATTAATGATTAGAAATATGTCACATGCCAGTCAATAGAATTACTGTACGAGTAAAACATTATATTTTTACTAGACATGTGTAACAGGTGTTTCCCCACCCTCTGGGAGAATTCATTGTTACTTGGAGCTATTTTGCTGCTCACCTGCTAGGCTTACAGGATACTGAGTATCCGCCGGTGTTAGTTGGGGATGAACAGGACAGGCTTTAGGGATCTTCCCAGTTCTTCATGGCTGCAGCGCCTCCATTTCCAGCAGGACCCAGCATGGCTGGGTGCAGTTCCTGTAGGAAGACCCTCTTGCACCCCCACTGATAAACTGCAGTCTCAGGCAGGAGTATAAAACAAAGGATGGTTCTTTATTCTTCATACAGCATACATACATGTACACGTTTTCTGTTCCTTTGGTCCTTAGAATCACCCCCCGGGGCTTGAGGCCCAAAAAGTCTATCCTTTGCTCCCTTACTCCCTGGTGAAATAAGGGGTAGTATCCCACTCCCCTGAGGGAGGGGAAGGAAGGTGGCCAGAGCCCTTGCACCACACTTCCAACTACTCAGAATCACACCATTTGGATCTGCAGTCCCTTCTGTACCCAGGGGGAGGGTTCTAAGTCTGAACCCCTGATATGGCAGTAGACAGGCCTTAGTCCCACCCACCCTGTCACTCAAGGGAGTTGTTCACTGCTGCAGCAGCAAGGGCATAGATTTAACCTTGACACTGCCTGCGCTGGTACCAGGGCTTATATGTTAGGTAGGGCAGATTAGTAGCCAAGAGCCAAGATACATGGCTACACATGATTTGCAGGTATTTCTATTTCTCACAACACTGGATTAAAAAAAAACTTCTGGTATTAGAATGCTTTGTACAACAAAATTACCTACTGTATCAAAAAAAAAGTGAATTTCCAAGCACCTCGCAATCATGTACAGTAGATAAAAAAAAGCTACAGTATCCTATGTCTTTCTATCTTACAAGTTTCATCCAGTAATTATCAAACTGTATCACAACTATGTTTAACACCCAGACCATCGCCTGAGCCCTATATACTCATTTTCTTCTTAACTTTAGTATATCCAATTTTAACATACTTCTTAGATTAAACAGATTAAAAATACTTTTTGGCACATTTGTTCCTGCATAGTATTCCATATCACACCATGCCTAATAACAGTGAATGAATGATAGAATAGTTGATATATATAATTTATGATGCTTTGTCTGGCAGCCTTCTTCAGTGTTCTTGATCTTTGTACAGACCCTGTTCCTGGTACCTGCTGCTGCAAACTGAGATTACTCTCCCTCCACAGACTGTAATTCAGTAGTTCAAGTGAAAAGCTACCCAACCTCTGCAGCATTTTACCACCCTCTCCAGTCAAGATTTGATGGATAGACCTCAAGGCCTGGAAAGGGAAGCACCACACGCCATATTGGTGCCTAAAAGGGATACATTAAGAGCAACATTAAGAGATAACCCCAGATGAAATATTTGACAGGTTATACAAGGAGACAAATTACAATACAGCTTTAACCAGGTTTCACATTCTTTGGCAATTTAAACTACTGAACTTTTGCTTGATATCCAAACATATTGGTTTATTGGTTAGGTAACTACTGAACGGTAAATTACTATATTTTACAAAGACTATGTAGCCATGTGTGGTGGCTACCAGTCTGCCCTCCCTGTCACGTAAATCCTGATATATGCAGGTTGTGTCAGGCCCCCTATCTTGGGGTTACCCCTCCTCCTGCAGCTTCCTTGAGTGGCAGGAGTGGAGGTGTGACAGGGTCTCTGTGTTGCCCAATCCGGGTGCAGACATTGTGCCCTCCCCTTCTGCACAGGAAGAGGCAGTTCTAAATTATAGTGAGTCTGAGACTCTCCCCCTGGGGATAGAGATTTGCCATCAGCCCCTCAGGGGGCTGAAGAGAAACACCAGGCCTCAAGTCTGATAACAGGCCTAGGTACCATCCAGAAGGTCTGAGACCTGAGACAAAAGAATGTACCTGCTGTATTACCATCTGCAGTGGCTACAATAAATAAGTCCCTGTTTTATATACTGTACCTCCTGCCTAAGTCTACAGTCTATTGGGGGGAGAGTATGACAGATTGGTTCGACTGCGGGGACTGTCTCCAGTCAAGCTGGAGCTTGCAGTGGATGGAGACACTTGCACCAAGAGAAGAATGAAGCCTAAGACATCAAAAAGCCTACAGGTACTTGCACCAACAGACACCTGTAGCAAGGGAAGATCTCCCAGAGGGGGGAAGGGGGAGAAGCAGTGCTACAACTATAAAAATATTTCATGACTAGTTGTTTTAGACAGTATTTCACGCTGTCGCTTGCTTAGTAATATTTGGTATACTATGCCATGGTAGAAAAAAAATATATACAGTACGTATGTTTTGTTTTGACGTACTGTAGAAAGCACCACTTTTAACATTGACATAGCCCTGCATTCTCACATGCAGAGAAACCTTTTATGAACAATTATAGAAAAATGCCAACAATCGTAATATTTTCACTTACGGTATATACTGTGTTCTTGTGTTTTGTCTTTCATTGTCAGTCAAGTTACAGGAAAATGTTATGTTGCTACTGTATATTTGGTGACCTGTTTATAATAGTTGAAGCTGACAATGAAACTAGTTTAAATTATTCTGTGTACATGGATGAATGTGAGGACTGTGGACTTATATCCCAATGTTTTTACTTCTACTAAAAAACATGGAGATTTTGTAGTGCTCTCATGCATTTCTTTGGATTATTGTTATGATATCTGTAAACACATTTATACACATTTTCTAGCGGAATTCAGCTGAAACATTGCAGTACTGTAAGGTTTCCATTTAAACAGCTCACAATTCTTTGGAACAATTAAGGTTGAAAAAACACAGTCACAATAACAGAAAAAAAAATAGCTTTTCACACATTTCTGCCTACAGTATGCATGTACAGTAGTAGTATGCACATGTAGCCCCTTTTTCCCCGTGTCTAGGGTGACTACGTGCAGTGCTTTATCTGATGGCTCACAGGAGGCCTGATTCTCCTCTGCAGGGAGCAGGGGTGTACCTGATTCGTTCCAGTGACAGCGCCTCCACCTGTGAGGGATCCTGGCAACACCGGATAGCCCCTTCACAGGACCCAATACAATAAATACACATGCAGTATGTAGTAACAGGTTTACTGAACATGTAACTTATAGCACTCTAATGTATACCATACATTTATGTACATAGACCCTCGCAGGATACCTCCACAATACTTGGGTGCAGGGGCACCAGTGTCCCAGTGTCCAGTCCACAAATGTCACTCCCACCCTAAGTGTGTGTGACAGTGCTACCCACAGTAAGAGTATTGCCGTTGGTGCACTTGTTGTCTGTGATACCTGCTGGGTGCTCCAGCACCCAGTACCGCTGACTGAGGAAAGGGCCCATCTGTCCCGCGCCGTCGGCGGCGGTTATGGCATCCGCCTCTACGTGGGATGTATGTATGTATGTCTTTATTTGTTTAGCGCCATTAGTGTACATAGCACTTCACAGCAGTAATAGTTACAGTCATATAAATAATAAGATATAAATAACACATAATAAGATATAAATAATACAAAGGGAAGAAGTGCTTCAGACTTAAAAGTAACATTTAGGAAAAGGAGTCAGTGCTCCGAAAAGAGCATACAATTTAACTGGTTGGTAGGAAGAACGTACAGAGACAGTAGGAGGACATTCTGGTAAGTGCGTCTGCAAGAGGCCAAGGTTAATATAAGAGGTGTTAATTATCAGCCCTCAAGCTACTCATATGCTTCCTTAAGCAGGTGTGTTTTAAGGTGGGTTTTAAAGGTGGATAGAGAGGGTGCTAGTCGGATATTGAGGGGAAGGGCATTCCAGAGGTGTGTGGCAGTCAGTGAGAAGGGTTTAAGGCTGGAGAGGGCTTTGGATACAAAAGGGGTAGAGAGAAGAGATCCTTGAGCAGAACGCAAGAGCCGGGAGACATTAGGGCTGGGCTGTAAGGAGGAGCAGAAGACTGTAAAGCTTTAAAAGTGAGGAGGAGACTTGAGTGTGTGGTACAGGATTTGATAGGAAGCCAGGAGAGGGATTTCAGCAGGGGAGACGATGAGACAGATTTAGGAAAGAGCAGAGTGATTCTGGCAGCAGCTTTAAGGATAGATTGTAGGGGTGAGAGGCAGGAAGGCCGGACAGCAGGACGTTACAGTAATCAATACGGGAGAGAATGAGGGCTTGAGTCAAAGTTTTAGCAGTCTAGCAGCAGAGGAAAGGGCATAACTTTGTAATATTGCGGAGGAAAAAGCGATAGGTTTTAGAAACGGTTTGAATGTGAGAAAAGAATGTGAGAGAGGAGTCGAGTGTGACCCCCAGGCAGCGTGCTTAGGCTACTGGGTGAATGATGGTACTTCCAACAGTAATGCAGAAGGAGGGAATAGGGCCAGGTTTGGGAGGGAGTATGAGGAGCTCTGTTTTTGCCATGTTTAGTTTAAGTCGGCGGAGGGCCATCCAGGATGATATAGCCGACAGACATTCAGAAACTTTAGAAGGCTGTATCCATAGAAGAAATGTGCAACAGTACCTCACAGCATCATGTGAACAATTTTTTGCAAGATCCTCAATAAAGAAGTCATTTTTATTTTTAAACGATCCAGCCACCGTCTTGTTTTTCTGTTCTACATTCCACAAGCAGTGCACAGTTGCACATTTCTTCTATGGATACAGCCTTCTAGCTTCTATGTTGCAGCTGCATGCTGAATACAGGACCACAGGAACATTGCTAATTGTGAGTACCCTTATTGCACCTGCCTGAGTGTTATCGCAGTAATTCACAGTATTCTATTCTAGCCCCAGGGGAGTGTGTTATACTGTTCATATATTTTGAACATTTAGGTCAACCCAGGTGTCTGTTTCTCATCTACTCCTCCCCCTAATTGGAGCATTATTTGACTAGTCTCACAAGCAAGCCTTACTGGATTAACTACCTGATATTCATGTGGACTTAATGTTTTCTGGATACATTACAGTACATGGTTTATTATAGCCAATGCACTATTCTGAGCACGGATAGAGAGCTTTAAGGAGATGGGAGGGAATGGGGTCAAGAGGGCATGTGGTAGAGGGAGAAGAGGAGATCAGTAACGACATATCCTCCTCCGTGTCAGCAGATAAACAGTCAAGGAATGCAGGAGGAGAGTTAGGAAGAGGTATAGGATGGGAGGAGGATACAGAGGGGATGGCCTGACGTATGGATTCCACCTTTTCCTTGAAATAGTCGGCAAAGTCCTGAGGTGAGATGGAGGAAGAAGAACAGGTAGCAGAGGGTGGTCGGAGTAGGGAGTTAAAGACAGAGAAGTGTCGGCATTGATTAGACTTTTGCGTGTTGATTAGTGAGGAAAAGTAGGTTTGTTAAGCCTGAGAGAGGGCAGAGTTGAAACAGGATAGCATAAATTTGTAGTGAAGGAAGTCTGCGAGAGTGTGAGATTTCCTCCAGAGGCGTTCAGATGAACGAGTGCAGGAACGCAGCATGTGCGGGGTGGACTCCAGCTGGGGCGTCCCACCATGAAGAGAGTCTCAATACCTTGCGGGGGTGGTCTGATCGCAGACCACAGGCTGCAATTACTGCGCAGCATCTCTGCTGTGTCCCTGACACTTGTAACTATAAATGGGGCAAGGTCCCAACCTAAGGGCTTGTCCCTGAAGCATCCACAAACTATATGGGAGTTGGGGCCTAGCTGGGACCTATAAGGGGATCTCTGGCCTAGTTCAGGGGCCACTGACACCCTGAACACACCCTCACCCTTCCATGTCCCTGCTCCGACTGGCATAGCTTCTACCGGCAGCCCTATTGGATGATCTGCGGCACTTGATCTAGCAGTCCCAAGGGCTTCTGGGGGTTGTAGTCCCTCGTGGAGCTTATCTCCGTAATAGCCGCCACACTGATAGTCTTCTGCGCATGCGCAATGCCCTGTAATGGCCACCGCAACTCGGATACCCCCTGCGCATGCGTGATACGTCACTGCACATGCGCGGCTACCATTAGGATGGCGGTGCCCTGTGAGGGAGCCGCCGTGGACCTCCAGCGATGCAGTCACCTCTCCTGACTGCCCGCAGGCTCCTGCACCTTTCCCCACCTGCCAGCTGCCAGGTAAGGAGGACCAAGGGGGGGACCAGGCTACACACATCTGTTACCCAGGTTTATGCAAAGCCATTGTGTAACCAGAAATGAGAATACTGTTGTTAGGGAAAACATACAGGCCTACAATGTTAAAACCATGGGCAGATGGGATAAAATACGAGAACTAAGCTTCTGTATTTAAAACCTAGAATTATACAGTATGTCCCTTGATGAAGCAATGACATTCCAAAACAGCAGCTGTCTTCAAATTTCTTCATTTATGCCTTATTGGAGACAACCAAAATTTTCTTTAAGTTTGCAATAAAGCTTTGTTTTTGGATGTAAACCAATTACTTCTTAAACAACAATTGGCAACGGCATGCAGTGGTCACTTCAGTTCATTTAAATCATTTGAGTCAAATAAAAAAAAGGAACCTGTTCATTTCAAAAATACTTACTTTAAAAAACAAATTGTGTTCTTTCTTTAAAATGCTGAAGCTGCAAGATGAGCTTCAATAATTCTGCACATTGAGTTTCTTGAGTGAATAAAAAGTTTTTCTTTCCAATTCTACTCCATGTCGAAAGCTCCATACAATTCAGAGGAGGACATAATGTATTAGGCCTGGGACATGGTGCAGGGAGCGGTGCTGGGCAGCGCTGACGCTCATGCTCACCTGCTCACGCAGGAGATTTTTCTTGTCCCTGCATGAGTGTCAGCGAGCGCGCTTGTGTGCAGGGTGGGAGCCGGGCGGGAGGTGGGCATGGAGGCAGGCCGGGAGGCAGGGCTAGGGCGCCACGTCACGGCGCCGACGTGACGGACTGCCATTAGCTTCTGGCAGTCACGTCACCGGCCCTGCGCTTGCATTAGTGGCAACATTTAAACTTGCCTGTCTCCTGCATTTCCACACGCCTGCAGAAGCATGCGAAGCGCCGTCTAAAGCCGCGCTGATAGGGATAATGTTTCCCCTTAGCGCGCCTCAGCACGGTCTTTTCGACCATGTCCGAGGCCTTATGGTCCATAGTAACTTCTTTATAAGGTCCTCAATGGAACGATTTAGCTACATATATTATTTTTAATTCCTTTGATTCTCATTTCTTTGACATCTATTTTCTACCCAGCAAGAATTTTAATCACCAGAGTTATTTTTCATTTCCCTTTTAAATTAATTGGATATTTAACACATTCAGTGCTTAATCAGGTGAGTTTGAATCATGTCCCTGGCGTATGATGTTTTTTTTTGCTTTCAATAATAATAGATTGGTATACTACCCTGCCATATAATAGGACAATAGTCCAATGCTCCAAATGACTTGCAAATACTTGGGAACATTAGAAATGGTGGAATATGGTACACAAGGAGAAAATGCTCTGTGTGCATGGACATCAAATCTCCTTCTCCAGAGGCACAACAGCTAATCACAATAGTACTACTCCCCTTTGCTCTGCTGCAGCTCACCATAATAATTCTTTTTTAATAGCAGCCTGATATTCTATAGAGTAATCAAACATTGTCTATATGTGAAATGTCTCAATCTGACACACCGAGAAAGGAAACAGAGTCTGTTTCGTGGCTGTAAGCAGTTTCTTTCAATCTAAAACTTTTCGCAATTACATACCAAGATTATGAGGTATTTTTGCACAGCTCTGATCAGCAGATTTGATATATGGTTTTAGATCAATTTTTTCTTATGGTAAATCTATATGTTATTCTACTTCTTCATTTGGTGCTATTTGCTGAGTGGCTGTTACTGGGGAGCAAAGGTCACTATCTTGCTGTCGGAGCAGCCGAGTAATCTTTTACTCCTCATAAGACTAGTGAGAGATATTAAATCACAGTTGACGTACCTGAAGCACAGCAACCTCATCCATATTTTATCTGCTGTAAATTTAATACCACAGCAGTTTTTAGGGTGATGTATTTATTAACTGGCTGGGGATGAGCAGTACAGAAATTCAGTTTGTTCAGGAAAATAAAATGAAGACAATCTGACAAGTTTATGAAGTAAGCACAATAGCTATTTATTACTTCTTAAACACACAGAAGCCTCTTCTGTTTTTAAGTTAGGCGCTTTAAACACATACACATAAATGTGTATGAAAAAATATATACATATACTTACGCATTCTCTTACTATACATCTAATATTCAATCATTGTTTTGTCTCTAAACATCTTAATAGATGCCTTGAGAACCAAAGGGCTAGATTAACAAATGGAGTTTACCTTGACGGGATTAACAGGTTTAAATATTTTTTTTGATCAAAAGATGCAATGAAATGCAACTGATTCCTTTATTAAGACAGGCTCAAAATGTAGAGTGTCACTAATTAATTGCAAGACAATTTCGGAGGAGTTCAGGGTTTTAGTTTTACATATACATAAATGTGTATGTACAGTATATGAATGAATATATATAAAAATACTGTATATATATATATATATATATATATATATATATATATATATATATATATATATATATATATATATACAGTATATATATAATGAACTACGCCTAACCTCATCTAAGTGGAATACCTCACAATTATAAAAGACTAGTGCAAACACCTGTGCATTCAAGTAGTATATAAAAGACTGGGGGCTGACATAACAAATGTACAATGTGTGTCAAAATAAACACTTGTAACTGTTACAATATAGTAATTATAAGTACTAGTGTTGTATATAATGCTATCAATTTTTGATAAATGCGCATGTGGTGCACAAACTAAAAATGAAAAATAGCAAGGTAATTTTGCCAAGAACTTATACAGGTCAATGTTATAGTGAACAAAAAAGGAGTTCAGTACAGCAAATATCTGCAAAGAACCAAAAGCTTCAATGTAGATAATTATTCTTATAAAAATGATTTTTAAAAATCCAGAATCTGATGGCCACTTTTCAGAGAATCACCCAATTCCAAAAAACAAAGAAAAGAAAAAGAAAAGCGCTCGCTCCATAGTGTAAAACCGCAATGACAATTTAATAAAGGCCAAGGATAACATAGATACACTCTCAAGGATAGAGCGTTAAAATGCATTTGTGAGAATAATCTCATAGTCACCAGCTGGATGATAGAGTCGGGTAACAAGCGGGGGTCGGTCTCCTCTCCAGGATTACCGGTAAAGTGGACTCTGACAGATCCCTCCAGGTGTCTTATGAATGGCTGCACTGCCATGATCGAGTTCCTCCCAGTGCACCTTTGCTTCTTAGGTGGCGTGATGATATGTGCTACGTCCCTACGTATTTCATCGCATAAGCCGCAACTTCATCAGGGATATGATTGATGACGGGATAGTGTCCTTATAAACCCGTACATACATAGAATTAACCAATAAAAATGAAGGTGTTTAAAAAAGAGTAAAACAACTACGGATAGCATAATGGTTTTGGAGCATAACAGCAAATACAAATATATATTGATCCAAAGCTAAGACACATAATAAATTTAGTTACACAATGGATAAACAATTTATACATTTAAAATAGTGTATAAAAATAGGTATAATTTTAAAAATGAGGATTGGAAACTGGAGATACAGTAATAAAAGGAAATGAGACAAATAGTGGGCAATGCTACATGAATCGTAATTGTAAGGATTCATACAGTATAAATATGGATAGCAAAGATACTAAATTGCCAATACATATACAGTGGTGACACTGTTTATTCTAATACGGCCGTAACGGCGGTGTGGGGAAATTTTCGGCTAGCCGGCGGCTCGTTTGGGGCTTTCCCTGGCGCGTGCGGCGCGTCACTCTGGCGCCGGTCACACGTTCCAGGGTTCCCCAGCATCCCCGAAGGCTGCAGAGGCAGCAGGGGTAAGGGGGAAGCTGTGCAAAGCTGCGCGCAGCCAGGTGGAGCAGCCAGGGGTTCGGGGAAGGGGAGGGGAAGGGGATGGGAAGAATTTAAATTAAACACGTGGGAAGGGGAAGATGCGGCTCGCTCGCGGCTCCGTTTTGGCGCCAGCCGGGCTCCAGCTGAAAATATCCCCGTTCATAACGGGCAAATGTTAGAATAAACTGTGTCGGTGCAGTAGACTTGAATCCCTCACAAATGTATTCTTCTGATACTGTACCACAAATGGTACATTACAAATCAGGATAGGTTTTCAGGGTACCTTATTCGTAGTTGGAAGCGCCTCCAGTCAGCGAGGATCCTGTGTCTGCAGGATGGTCCATGCTGACACTTCTCTTTTTCCAAGGAAGTGGATCCCACAAGCACATGGTTCAATGGGTTTATTCATAGTCCAGATCGTACAGCATGCCTTGCTTCCCCTGGAAGGTTACCTTAAGGCTTGAGGCCCATCTAGGTTCCCTTCTGGTTCTCCCCTTGTATTCCCTTGTGCGATACAGGGTAGATGTTGTCACTCCACAAGGGGAGAAAAGAGACACACTGATTTCTGGGAGAGTGCCAATATATATCCCTGGGGTTAGGATTGTAACCCTGCCCCAGAACAGGGCATGTCTGATACTGATAGGCATCAAACAGTAACATATGACCCAACCAGTACTCTCCCCCAGGCTTACACTCTCAGGCTGTTGCTAGGTGTGCCCCTGGATACAGTAAATATATCCAGGGTTGCAATAGAACACTAGGCCCTCATGAGATATTCTAACCCCATCCAGTGCCTGTCCCTAGCAGGAGGGTTTAACCCCTTCCTTACCTTAGCTACTAAGGTAATGAGCTTTGCTTTTAGTTTACTTTTATGTTTAGTATGCAGAATTGGAGCAGGGGATCTCTGGGGGTGAACTGCATTAATTTCAGGTCCGGGGACCCCTGTTTCCAGAGATACAGACCTCCATATGGGTTGCTGCTATCTGGGACTGTTTAAATGTCCCGATAACATTAGCCATTACGTTGGAGATTTAAACTTGGAGGAGAGACCGGCACCCATACAGAGGCGTCTACCTCAGGAAGCAGGGGGTCCCAGGACCTGGAATTAATCTGGTTCACTTCTGCAAGACCCCCTGCTTCAATTCTGCATACTAAAAATAATAATACAAATAGTGAAATCGGCATTAAGAGACACAGAGAGGGACTGCTTTTCTCTGATCTCTCTCGGCAGCTCTTACAGACTGGTGATGACCCAGTAGGATTAACGCTGTAGGAATCCCATTCAGAAGCAGGGACCCCTGCTTCATTAATACTTCTGGGAAATTCACTCTGCGCTGGGTCGGGATCACACTAGGCAACGATCATGACAGTCCTTAGGCTCGCTCCACCCGTTCCAAGTGCTGCACGGAGCAACTGAATTGCGCCACATCTGTGAATGACATGGCTTGCTCCATACCACAGAAGACCAGCTTGCAGTTATGTTTATATGATACATTGTACCATTCAAAGCAAGAAGATTGGTATGTTTGAGGATGGAAACTTTTGATGGAGAAAGAGATTGAATAATAGACCTTCTTCGAACCGATCACTCCAATCTGCCACCACCCAAGTACTGTACCTGCCTCTACCCAAGTAATTGCCTTCACCTGAGTACGTTCCCCGAACTGAGTACCTGCTTCAACCAAAGTACCTGCCCCAATACCATTACCAGTATGGATCAACTAACTTCGAAAATGAGATGGACCTACACCCTAACTACATGATTGACTCAAACACTACGTACAGCACAAAACTTGTATCAACTCATACATCTTCTACAATGGGTTGCTGCCACCAAACTTACAGCCTGTGGATAATCAAGGTAAATATAAGTTTACATAGAACTGTCATTGACAAATTACCCACATATGCGTTCTATAGAGCACGCAAGTGCCTACATTCAAAGACCCACATGTGTATAGAGAGTTTACTTTAAGCATTTATTATTTATTGTATATTAATAAGTATAGGAAATAATCTCACAATTATTTTACAGAATGAAACTGTGAAGGGGACAGCCAGCAGAAGATGTCAATTTAAGTATAATAACTATTAACATTTTCAACTTTTTCCTACTAACTTCTTTTACCTGCACGTTATATTCAACTTTATATTTTCTTAATATTTTCTACTTTTAAATTTAAATTGGAGTGGGCACATACTCTAGATAGATAAACATTATATCATTTTATACTATGGGAGTTGTATAAATATTGCCGGTATCCCTCTGCATTTAAATGTCCCGATCATGTGACCGCGGAATGTAAACAAAGCAGAGGGATACCAGCACCCCATAAAAGGGCCTGTATCTCGGGAAGCAGGGGATCCCCGGACCTAAAACCAAAGCGGTTCAGCTCCGGAGACCCTCTGCACATCTACACTATAAGTAAAACACACATATAAATAAACAATAATTCCTTACCTTAGCAGCAATCCGCTATGGTACTTAAGCAGCATTAATGTATTTTTAATAATAGTGTGCGGGAGCAGGGGGTCCCCTGAGCTGAACGGCATTGATTTGTGGCTCAGGGACCCACTGCTTCCCGAGTTACAGGCCCCGGTATGGGGCATCGGGTGCCAGTGTCGCCGCCATCTTTATAGAGCCCACGTCACGTCTTGGACGCTATAAATATGGCGGCAACATTGGCCTCCAATGCCCCATACTGGGGCCTGTAACTCGGGAAGCAGGGGGTCCATGAGCCACAAATCAATGCGGTTCAGCTCAGGGGAACCCCTGCTCCCGCACAATATTATTAAAATACATTAATGCTGCTTCATTACCATAGCGGCTATCCGCTAAGGCAATGAAGGGGTTAAGGCATAATAGCATGTTTATTGGGGACAACATACACCCCCTGTGCCCCCAACAACCTCTATACCCCCATTACATATATCACATTTTTGGGATGCACAGCAATGATACTAGAGGCCGGCGAGGGCCCTCGGGTGTTCCCCGCAGGCCTGCAGTACCAATTCTGTGCCCCCCCCAAAAATACAACAACACAAATACTTTACAATAAATACACTCCCCCCCTAACACATACAGTATAGTAATGTGCAAAATTACTATTATCCACATATGGATAATAGTGCATTTGCCCATTTTAAATACATAAAGAACAATAAATACAATAAATACATATTGCATTCACCCTTGTCCGGCTGCCACGATGAAGGCCATCCTCATCTTCATCACCGTTCATACCCCCTCCGATGCTGCAAAACATTAACAAGAATAAAAACAGCCAATGTAATGTCCCCTAACCCCTTAATCACCATAGCGGTTATTAACCGCTACAGTCATTAAGGGGTTAACCCACCCTCACCCACCACTCGGGAGGCCTACATACCCTCCCCCACTACACCCCAGCCCCGTGAGGCCTAACCACCCTCACCCAATACCCAGCCGGGAGGCCTACCCACATACCCTTGGGGCCAATACCCCCTCTCCCCACCCCCAGTACCCACAATAAAAACAATACACTGACCACAATAAACATCATTATATTTATTAAATTCATAATCCACCCCCTGTGCCCCCCCATAAATCCATGATTTATTATTTTACACACAGGGTTAATACCCCAGGCCCACGGGAGTCCCCGGTGGGCCTGACGGGTCACCTCACAGACCTACAGTAGCCCAGCACCATTTTTCAAACAGGGTCTGGAGGCCTGTTGGTGGTTCCCGCCAGGTGCCATGGTCCACCAGGTGGTCTCTGCGGGTCACCGTGGGCCACAATGAGGTCTCCATGGTAGACCCGCGGGTGTCTGGCAGGCCCTGGGTCAGACCCACAGGTGTCTGAGGGGCCTCGGGTGGTTCCCACGGGGGTCTGGGGACCCACGGGTCCGCGGTGCCCCCACAGAAGTAGGGCCACTGGTTCTTCCCCGCAGGTGTCCCCCGTGGACCTGGCAGCCTGGTAACCGTGAGAAGCCCGAGGATACCGCAGGTGGTCTCCATAGGTCCCCCGCAGACAAAAAGGAACCACCCCTGTATGTAAAAAAAATAAACATGTCCTATAAATTAAATACATAAATCCGCTCCAACCCACCCCCACAACACATACAGTACAATAATGTGCCAAATAACTATTATCCAGATAGGGATAATAGATTATTTGTCCATTATTAAACACATTAACTAGCATAATAAAATAACTAAAGTTCTACTCACCTCATCAATAAGAAGCCCCCTCGCCAGCAAAATCAGTGTCCTCCGTTGCCAACAAAATACATAGCCAATACATTGCAATTACATTCTGATATCAATTAACCCCTTAATCACCTTATCGGATAATAACCACAAAGGTAATTAAGGGGTTAAGCCACCCTGGCCCGATACCCACCCTTCCACCATTCATTTGTACAGTGGCTTCATCATGCAAATATATATATATATATATATATATATATATATATATATATATATATATATATATATATATATATATATATCAAGAAAAAAACACTGCTGCGCTAGCTGGAATACCAGACCACAGGGGTAATAATTGCACACAAATAAATGTCCACATAAAAATCACTAATACTAGTGTATACAAAGTGACTACTAGAAATAAAACATAGAAATATATACAGCACAAACACTGGACGGGGAGGGTGAATAAAAAGGAAAAGAAATGGGGAAAGGAAAGGGTTAAAAAAGCCCTAAGAGATAAGGTGAAACAATGAAATAAAAAATAAAAGTGTCTTTCAACAGCTACTGGGTGTCGCTGCCAGTCTTCAGGATAAAACCACCTTCCTCTTGATCTGTAGAACAAAAAGAAGACAGCGCGGCTCCCATAGCATAATACTGTAATTTAATAATAAAATAAACGTGCAGATGAATCACGGACACTTACATTGTGCAAAATAAACTGTAGGATACCGACACGGTAGTCAGACTTCCTTCATCAAGATTCCAAACGTGATGGAGGACGGACAGGCTTGAAATCGAGCAAAAGATGGAAATGCTCAAAGTAAGAATGATAACAATAAAAAAGTCCAGTGCTAGCTACTTCCCTATGCGTTTCGTCGCGATATACGACTTCCTCAGGGGATAAAGCTGTACTAGCAGAGATGCCATACATGTATATATGCCATAATAAAATGAAGCACATTAAAAACACTTGAATGCAAATTGATTGCTATAATCATTAACTCTTAAGGGGCTGGAGGGGAAGAGAGGGATGAAACATGAGGGAAACATTGATGACATGATATATGACAAAAACTTAAAACATTAAAAAAAATATATATATATATATATATATGTATATATGTATACACCACTACTATTAAGGTTATGGTGGGTAAAAAAAGTGACAAAAACCCTCCACAGTAAAGCATAAAGCAACTGTAAATATTACTGTATGTTAATTTGCATGTCTTAGACAGGTCTGCAACTCTGTCTTTCCCCATTGTCACCCAGCATACAGCGCTTCCACTGCAGCAAGCGATTCTGGGAAATGACATGCAAATGAGCACTCAGTGCCACCTTTTGTCTCAAGCTCGTATTACACAAGCCAATCCTCAAGCCAATGCATGCTGTTTTAAACACAGCTTTTAGACAGAGGCTGGGATGAGATGCAAAGCCATTAAACCCACTCACAGACATGTTTCAACCTTGATGGGTATCATCAGTGTGAGGTTGGTCTTAATGGCAAAGCAGGTTTGAGACTAGACTAGGTAATCACCACTACTATTAAGGTTATGGTGGGTAAAAAAAGTGACAAAAACCCTCCACAGTAAAGCATAAAGCAACTGTAAATATTACTGTATGTTCATTTGCATGTCTTAGACAGGTCTGCAACCCTGTCTTTCCCCATTGTCACCCAGCATACAGCGCTTCCACTGCAGCAAGGGATTCTGGGAATCCCGTATATGTATATATATATATATATATATATATATATATATATATATATATATATATATATACTTGTTCAGAAATGACATAAAAAATATATGTTAATATATAAATAGATATTGCTGAACACAAACATTGAAATGATTCAAAGTTCATATATAACACAATACATAATGATAAACTTAATGTTATAAGGTGAATAAATGAATAAATAAAAATAAAAATGAAAGATATAAAAATATATATGAATATAAAAAATATATATGAAATATATGACATGTAAAAAATAATAAAAAAGAGGAAAGAGCCTGAAAAATTAAAACTGGAATCAATACAATTATAAACATAAGAGTAGATAATTCATCCCCAGTGATAACCACAGAGATGCATAAAATAGTATTGTTAAATTAATGGTTATATATGCACACCTATGGAGATGTAGTCATAAGACGAGCAGGGGGACCACAGAACACTCTACCAGTGTACTAGTATCTATATGTTCATTGAACCCCTTTGGCATCCACGACAGGAGAGTGTTGGACACCACACACGGTACACATCTACGGAGGCTCCATCGGGTGATAGTAAAGACTCTATTTATTGTCTGATTTTATTTTGCACAATGTAAGTGTCCGTTACTCATCTGCAAGTTTATTTTATTATTAAATTACAGTATTATGCTATGGGAGCCGCGCTGTCTTCTTTTCGTCCTATATATATATATATATATATATATATATATATATATAGAGAGAGAGAGAGAGAGAGAGAGAGAGAGAGAGAGAGAGAGAGAGAGAGATACACACATGATGAACCAATATATAAATAAATGTTGAAGGGTTATCAAAAACATGCTCTACTACAAATACCACTTCTCCATATCAGACACAATACAATAAAATCATATTTCCTAAAAAAATCCAATCTCATCTTCCAATCAAAAGCATCAAATGGCAATCAAAACATTGATTTTACATTGTATACATGATGCATACAATCTATGCACCATGTACACTCTGAAAATTAATGTTAACAATAAAATATTCCAGACAAAAACCATTAAATCCAAACAAATATACTATTTAAACCAAGCAAGTCACCATAAATTAATTAGCATTCATTAATCAAATCACAAAACAATTAAAATACCACCCATAACAATTTAACAATTAACTATTTCAATCGTTAAACAGAACAAGTTACCATCAGAAAAAATATAAGTACCCAAAAGAATACAATATAGAAAAGCAAGCCTCACCCTGACCTAAAGTACAGCATACAACATCAAAAATTACATGTATCTAATTCCAAAAAACATTACACACACATTTATGCATAGCAGCATAGCCAAAATCATTTTAAACACAGCAATACAAGCATTTCCTACCAAACCATTTATTACCCTGTATGTATATATTGATCTAGACATACATACATACATACAGTGGCAAGAAATTATCTTAAACAAAAAATAAAAAATCACATGTAAAAAAAACATAAAAACATGTACAAGTTAAAAAAAAAAAAATTTCATTTGTTGACTTACCATTACTTGACCCACTCACCGACTCCCGTTGAACAGCTTACTCTCCAACCAATCCAAGCACAGGAACCCATAAAATAATAAACCATAAAATAATAAGCCATAAAATAATAAACAATAACAATCCATGGGTCTTCTATTTGTAATCCATCTTCATCTGTATTCTTCTTTCTTGTATCTTCTTCCGCTCTCTTCCGGGGTCTTCTTCTCTTCTTCGGCCACGCCCTAGTCTTCTTTCTTCTGTAGGAGGTCCTTCCTCCTCGGTGTCTGCCTTCAAAATGAGACGACATAGGCTTTTATAGGCCTATGACGTCACATTTTCGTCATATGGTTCCCACGGCCCTGATTGGGCCGTGAAAACCTTGTGATTTGGGGGGGAAAAATAATTTTGATAATGTCATTTAAAGGCAATGACGCCAGCCAATCAGAATGAAGCTGTGTTTCAATTGCTTTTAAGATGACGTCATGAAAAGAAAGATGGCCGGCCTCACATGGTCTACTATAGCCAATCAGAGTAGGGATGTAGTTCACACGCTCTGATTGGCTACCTCCTTCAGTGGGGGAGCTGGTTCTGCATGACCACTGAGGAATATCTTCTGCATGAAGGCCACAAAGTGATTCCTGGTCTCCGGTTTCCTTTGTAGATTGCAGCGGAGCGAAGTGAGCCTAGAGATGGCATGTTCTTTGTTGTTTTGGAGGCGTCTTCTGGGTGAACGGAATGGTAGCGGGGCCACCCAACAGCCCGATCGTCTTTGAAGAGCTCCTTATCCATCAACCTCAGAAATTCTCTATCTTCCATCTATGGTGCTTGCTTGTTATCGTCTCTCGTTGTCTGGAACGCTGTACAGTACATCCTAGTCATCAGTGCATTTTTCTGGCAAAAAGACATCTCTATGTGTTTTGATGATACACCTTTGTTTCTCTTTGTTCCAAAGCTTCTCTTTGACATGGAACTGGTTTGGACATGGTTTAAAGAAAGATGCACAACCGTTTTCCAGTATGTTTGTTCGTGAGGCATCTACGTTGTCTGGTCTGCATACCTTGTCGATACATACTTCGCCCACTATCACCCATCCTAGATTGAGTCTTTGGGCACATGGATTATTATGGTCTCCATTTCGTTGTTCGTAGATTTTGTGTGTTCTCATGATGTCCCTACCAAGTAATAGCAAGATCTGGGAGGTTTCGTCTAATGGTGGAATGCGATCGGCTATCGTAGTGAAATGGAGGATTTAGTGTATCACGTCTGGTGTAGGGATTTTGCTCCTGTCCTCTGCCATGTGATTGCACTCGATGAGTATCTTTACTCTGCCGTCTACTGAACATATGATGTAGCCATTTACTCTCCTCCCTGTTGTTTCTAGCCACCCTGCGCATGTTCTCGGCGTGTAAGGAGAAGCGCTATCTCGTATGTTGAATAGGTCAAAGAATTCTGACCTGACCAATGATCAGTTGCTTTGGTCGTCGATGATAGCATACATTCTTATAGTTTTTTGGGTTGTCCCTCTTGTTGTACTGCAACAAGACATATCTTAGAACAGGATCTACTGCTGCGGCCAAGTTTATTCGAGCATTTGCCCGTTCTTGGCCGCAGCAGTAGCCTGGCGCGCGCCCGAGTGTGACGGGCGCGCGCCGAAGCAGCGGAAGAGCGCCCTCCGATCGGGGCGCTCTGCCTACCGCTGCCGGGTCCGCCGGGTCCCCCGGAACCCCCTGCCGCTGTCCCGCGATCGCGGGACACCAGGGCTCCCTTGGGGAGCCCCTGGACGTGCGTGCAGGGGGCGCACGCTCCCGAAGACGCGTGCCACGCGGCACGCCGAGGGGCGGCCACTAGCAAGCCGGGAAATCTCCCGGCTTGCGGTACCGACCACACTGCAATAAAGTGTGTCGGTACTGTACCATCTCTCCACAAACTTCGATGCATTTACTGTAGATGCTAGGGATTGGGGATTATCTTCCTCCCTTCCTTCTCCCCGCCCTGCTTTGTCACAGGTTTAGGGGCCTTGAAAGGTTTAGGTTTAAATGTCTCTAGCTGTAAAGCTGCTACATGCCTGTCACTATTACACTCTGTACACTTTGTAGCTTCTTTACAGTCCTTTAACAAGTGACCTGTGGAAGCACAGCATTTGAAGCAGACTCCAAATTCTCTGAGTAAGTTCATACAATCCTATATGGGCTTCATTCTGAACCCAATGCACTTGTTAAGTGGATGTAGTTTTTTGTGTATGGGACATTTTCTATTAGGGACCCTTAGTTTCTTGTTTAAGGCAGCTGACTGATTGGGACTCGTGTAGGTTACAGGAGACGTCTGTCCTGTGGACCGATATGTGTGTTCTAGTGTTACCGTATCTCGCCGCTGGTCTTTCACCCTTCAGGTTGCTTGCACTGGGTGCAGTTTGTGTACCTAGGATAAAGCTGGGATCATTTTTTGTTCTGGCTACTTCGCGAATAAAGCTCAAGAAGAATGAGAAGGGGGGGAAGGCGACTTGCTTCTCCCTTTTGTATTTTGAACCTTGCAAAGTCCATCTTTCTTGGAGGTTGTAAGGTAGCTTCTCCAACATGTGATTTGCCCTTCAAGTGGAGTCTTAGACGTTGAGACCATGATTCTGGGGAAGTTGTCAATTCTCTTGAAGAATGCATCTTCGACTGCCTCGGGGCTACCATAGCACTCCTCTAGCCTTTCCCATACTAAGTCAAGACCTTTTTGGGGGCGGTTTACGTTTGCTGCACTTAGCCTCTTTACATGCTCCGCAATTATTTCCCCAGACATTTGGTTAGCAGGCTGAGTTCTTCCCTTGCAGAGAAGCCCAGACTTGATTGTGTCCTTAAATGTGAACTTCCATATTATGTCATTCTCAGGGCAGTCGTCAAAGTTGGTAAGTCCTATTTGCACCATATCACGCCGTATCATATACTTGCCCATGTCTGTTAGGCCAGATGCATCGGTGTGTTCATGTTGCGGAGGGTGTGGTCTGTCACGTCCTGGTATGGTGGTTGCCAGGAAGGACCTTAAAGTCGCCTCTTCCTTGGTGTGGGTGTGCAATGACTGCTGGTTAGTGTGAGGAGCTGTGTTTCTCTGTGTGAGCGTTCTTGTATTGCGAGCCTTTGGTAGTGCATCCATATGCATGCTGGCGCGTGGATCACTGTTGCGTCTGTGGCTATCCCATGTAGCGTGTGCGTTTGAAGAAACAGCATCTTCTCCACGTGGATTTTGCAAGTCTTTGGCATCTGTGCTGTCCTCCTCATCATGTTGAGATGGTGTGCTGGTGTTTACACTGGGGAGGCTCCTCACATAATCTTCAGTGCGTCGGGCTGGATCCTCTAAGACTATCCGACTGTACGATCGTTCCCCACCATCCTGCGTGCGGCTGCTTCTAAGACGTCACCTTGGGCTATGGCGGCAGTAGATTTCCTCTCTTGATTTAGGGCCTCTACTGTAGGTTCACATCCAACTTGGTCTTCTTACGTGCAGCGGCTGCAGTGGTGGTGGCAGTGACTGCAGCGGCGGTGGTAGCGTCTCTCTGCTCCTCTTCTATGTGGGCTCTTTCTAGTCTAATGGCTGCCTCTTTCTGAGCATATGCAGCCCTTGCGTGAGAAACCTCTGCGATAGCTTGTTCCTTGGTAGTGCTTGTTCTTGATCTAGACGTGTTAGACCACACTGATTTTGCGGACCTTGATGAATGGCTCGATGCGCTGGAGCGCAGTGATGTGGTCTCCCATGCGAGGTCCTTTCTCCTACTCTCAGCTTCCGTGATAGCGGTCCGCACGTGGCTGTCACGTGTCAGATCAATATTATTCTGTAAATCATGTTCTTGCAGGCTTTCACCGATATTAGTCCTGGTCAAGTAAGTGATGTATGTCTCTGACAGATATCGGTAGCATGAGTGATCAGACTTTAATTGGGTTATTGCCTGTTCAATCTGCTTTTCATAATTGTCAATGCTAGCATCATTACGTATTTCAAGTCCAGTTTTTTTCCAGGCCTTCTCTAACTTCTTCCAGAGCGCATCAATGTCAGCTTCATATTTTTCTTTGGCCTTTTGTGTCAGTGTAACTGTCCACTTAGGCCTTGCATCTGTTGGAGTTGTGTATCGGTCTCAGTGTCTGAGTTGTCACTCTCCTGTGTGTTGACTGGTGAGGGTCTGAGTTCTGCCATGCTGCCGGTGTATGTATGCCTTTAGCCAGTGCGTGTGGCGTGCGGTCTGTTACCTGCGTCAGTGATGGACGACTGCCTCAGATGGTGCCGGTGGGTGTCCTGCAGCGATCAGCGAAGCGGTAGCTGTACTTACAGGTGTCCGTGGCTCTGACCCGTGTCCTGGCAGTTGTCTGGTGGCATGGCCCTTGGTAGCCTTTGCCGTGGGGATGTAGCGCAGGGGTGGGTATGATGGCTGTACCTCACTGTGCAGCTGTGCAGAGTGTGGACTCAGGCAAGATAGGAGAGTGATAGTGCTGTATATAATGCAGAGATCTGTGTAGCAGTGTTGCAGCTTCTGTGTCTAAGAAACTGTTTTTTAAAGCTACAGGCTCTGTATAGCTGTTTTGAGCTGCTTGCTCTGTATAGCTGTGCTGCAGTCTTTCAGCTGTGTAGAAAAAAGTAGCTCTACTCTCTGTAGCTGTCTGCAGCTGTAATGCAGTATCTGATCTTCCAGAAAAGCTGTTGAACTGCAGCTTGCGTCCCAGCAGTATGGCTCTAGAAGCTGTAGCTTTTCTGTGCTGAATCCCTAAGCAAAAGGTGTCCTTTTTACTCTTTTGGATCCAGGCTCACTTGTAGCATGAGAAGATTCATGTAGCTGTACTCATCCCCTTTTTAAAGCACACAACGTCCTTCTATTTTCTTCAACTTTATTGAGTGGGGTTAACAGAAATATAAAAGTACTTGCATGTAGTTTGCGGTAGGATATGTCTCTTGTGAGGAGAAGTATCCTATTGAAAGGTAGTGGCTTTTTTTTTTATCAGAGGAAGGTAAAAAGGAATCCCTTTCTAAGAGAGTAGTGGAAGATGTGTCTACTCACTTTGGCTGCTATTGAAAAGAGAGCGCACACTTTCCTTCCAGACAGGAACAAGCCAAGGGGTATAACAATATACAGAGAAGGGCAGGGGGAGAGGGCTAAACCAATCTCAACTATGAACATTGGGAGGTTGCCAGGGCAACTAACTAGTGGCATGTGGAAAAGGTAATATAGTAACAACTATGTTGCAATTCACACAGCATTATAAGTACCTAACGGGGAAGGTGGGGGTGGGGAAGGAAAGGAGCTGCAACCCCTGCTCAGCTATCTTATAGACTGTCTTGGTGTAGTATAAAAATACACGTTGACAGGGTAGGTGCTTGGGCTGAGAATTGTAATGTTAGTGAGACCAAGGAGAAAAGGAACTCAGCTAAAGTAGCACTCTGTTACCCAAGTGTGAAATATGGTTGAAAATAAAAATACTCTTTATTGATACTGTAGCTATAGTTAAAATATAATGTGTATAAACGAACGGACTAACAAAGTGTGAAAGGACTACCTAAGCCTATATAGAGGTAGATATGGAGACTAAAGTCTATATACACATTATATTTTAACTATAGCTATCAATAAAGAGTATTTTTAATTTCAATCATATTTCACACTTGGGTAACAGAGTGCTACTCTAGCTGAGTTATTTTCTCCTTGGTCTCACAATTCACACAGCAGCACTGACTGCTTGAAAACAGGGAAACATATAACTTTCCCTGGAGAGAGCTGGCAGCCTGAGAGCAGAAAAATACACAGAAAATAAACAATCCTGTTCCAGGACAAAGAATTGAGTATTAGGTGAAACCTTTTTTATTTGCACTAACAATTGATATAATAAGACAAGCTTTTGAGAGTTTAAAAAAAAGCTTGTCTTATTATATCAACTGGACTAACACAGCGAATTCCGTTTTATATATATATATATATATATATATATATATATATATATATGAAAAATTACTGTATGCTCATCTGCATGTCTTAGACAGGTCTGCAACCCCGTATTTCACCATTATCACCCAGCATACAGTGCTTCTACTTCAGCAAGGGATTCTGGGAAATGACATGCAAATGCGCACACAGTGCCACCTTTTGCTTCAAAACCATATGACATGGTCCCCTACAAGCTTATGCCTGCTGCATTTCACAGATTTTGAGCACAGCCTGGGTTAAGATGAATAGCCAGTGAACCCACCCACAGACAGCCATTTTTACCTTAATGGGTCTCATCAGTGTGGGGTGGCTTTGCAAAATGAAGCATGGGATAAGTTTCACCACACTTAGTTAAGTTATGGTGGGTAAAAAAGTGACCAAAAATATATATATATATATATATGTATATGTATACACCACACTTATTAAGGTTATGGTGGGTAAAAAAAGTGACAAAAACCCTCCACAGTAAAGCATATAGCAACTGTAAATATTACTGTATGTTCATTTACATGTCTTAGACAGGTCTGCAACCCTGTCTTTCACCATTATCACCCAGCACACAGCACTTCCACTGCAGCAAGGGATTCTGGGAAATGACATGCAAATGAGCACACTGTGCCACCTTTTATCTCAAGCTCCTACGACAGAGCAACCCTTAAGCCAATGCACGCTGCTTTAAACACAGCTTTTAAGCCAAGGCTGGGGTAAGATACAAAGCCAGTAAACCCACTCACAGACATGTTTCAACCTTGATGGGTATCATCAGTGTGAGGTTGGTTGCTGGCTTTGCTGGTTTGAGATTAAGAGTAGGTATGCACCACACTTAATATATATATATATATATATATATACAGTGTTTGACAAATCACCCAAAAATCTACTCGCCCAACCACAAAATCTACTCGCCACCTAGACCCGCTCCTAGTCCCGCCCCCAACCCTAGTCCCGCCCCCAACCCCGCTTTAAAATAAAATATATAAATAAAATAAATTTAATAAATTCCTAGTCAGAACAACATTCGTTTTTGACATAAATGTATTTATTGTATTACATTATACTACAATTAGTCCTTGTTACGTGTGTGTGTGTGTAAATGTCAATCTAGAAATAAAAGCCAGGTGTGAATGACTAGTTTCCTGAACCCCTTAACCAGTCTCTGGACGCCTCTGCGTCACAATATCTGAAGCAGCAATCCCGCCTGGGATCTTACCTGATCCGCAGTCCTTCAATGTACAGGTACCCTCATTCCCGCAATGTTATACATTGGAGGGGAGGTGTTTCTTACCTGTCTTCTGGGTTAGTGGGGGTTCCGATGTCTTCCATGTGAAGCTTGAGTCAGATCTGGAAGAAAGCAGTAAAGGTTATTTCGGTGTAGTATAGGGCAGTTAAGATATATAGGGTAAATAAGAGATTCAGAAACAGAGTGTGAGACAGACACAGAGAGAGGGTGAGAGAGAGGGGGTGAGAGAAGGAGAGAGAGAGAGGGGGTGAGAGAGAGAGAGAGGGGGTGAGAGAGAGAGAGAGGGGGTGAGAGAGAGAGAGAGAGAGAGAGGGAGTGAAAGAGAAAGAGAGAGGGGGTGAGAGAGAGAGAGGGGGTGTGAGAGAGAGAGAGAGAGAGAGAGAGAGAGAGAGAGAGAGAGAGAGAGAGAGAGAGAGGGGGGGTAAGAGAGAGAGAGGGTGAGAGAGAGAGAGGGGGTGAGATAGAGAGAGAGAGAGAGGGGGCGAGAGAGAGAGAGGGGGCGAGAGAGAGAGAGAGAGGGGGTGAGAGAGAGAGAAAAAGAGAGAGGGGGTGAGAGAGAGCGAGAGAGGGGGCGAGAGAGAAGGGGTGAGAGAGAGAGACAGGGGACGAGAGAGAGAGAGGGGGCGAGAGAGAAGGGGCAAGAGAGAGAGAGACAGGGGGCGAGAGAGAGAGACAGGGGGCGAGAGAGAGAGACAGGGGGCGAGAGAGAGAGACAGGGGGCGAGAGAGAGAGACAGGGGGCGAGAGAGAGAGACAGGGGGCGAGAGAGAGAGACAGGGGGCGAGAGAGAGAGACAGGGGGCGAGAGAGAGAGACAGGGGGCGAGAGAGAGAGACAGGGGGTGAGAGAGAGACAGGGGGCGAGAGAGAGAGACAGGGGGAAGAGAGAGAGAGACAGGGGGAAGAGAGAGAGACGGGCGAGAGAGAGAGACAGGAGGCGAGAAAGAGAGAGACAGGGGGTGAGAGAGAGAGAGACAGGGGGCGAGAGAGAGACAGGGGCGAGACATAAATGTATTTATTGTATTACATTATACTACAATTAGCCCTTGTTACGTGTGTGTGTGTGTAAATGTTAATCTAAAAATAAAAGCCAGGTGTGAATGACTAGTTTCCTGAACCCCTTAACCAGTCTCTGGACGCCTCTGCGTCACAATATCTGAAGCAGCAATCCCGCCTGGGATCTTACCTGATCTGCAGTCCTTCAATGTCCAGGTACCCTCATTCCCACAATGTTATACATTGGAGGGGAGGTGTTTCTTACCTGTCTTCTGGGTTAGTGGGGGTTCCGATGTCTTCCATGTGAAGCTTGAGTCAGATCTGGAAGAAAGCAGTAAAGGTTATTTCGGTGTAGTATTGGGCAGTTAAGATATATAGGGTAAATAAGAGATTCAGAAACAGAGTGTGAGACAGACACAGAGAGAGGGTGAGAGAGAGAGGGGGTGAGAGAGAGGGGGTGAGAGAGAGAGAAAAAGGGTGTGAGAGAGAGAGGGGGTGAGAGAGAGAGAGAGAGAGAGAGAGAGAGAGGGGGTGAAAGAGAAAGAGAGAGGGGGTGAGAGAGAGAGAGAGGGTGTGAGAGAGAGAGAGAGGGGGTGAGAGAGAGAGAGAGAGAGGGTGAGAGAGAGAGAGGGGGTGAGAGAGAGAGAGAGAGAGAGAGGGGGCAAGAGAGAGAGAGAGGGGGCGAGAGAGAGAGAGAGAGAGAGAGAGAGAGAGAGGGGGGGGGGCGAGAGAGAGCGAGAAAGAGAGAGAGGGGCCGAGAGAGAGAGAGAGGGTCGAGAGAGAGGGTGAGAGAGAGGGGGCGAGAGAGAGGGGGCGAGAGAGAGAGACAGGGGCCAGAGAGAGAGACAGGGGGCGAGAGAGAGAGAGGGGCGAAAGAGAAGGGGCGAGAGAGAGAGATAGGGGGCGAGAGAGAGAGAGGGGGCGAGAGAGAAGGGGCGAGAGAGAGAGAGACAGGGGGAGAGAGAGAGGGGGCGAGAGAGAATTGGTGAGAGAGAGAGAGAGAGAGAGAGACAGGGGTCAAGAGAGAGAGACAGGGGGCGAGAGAGAGAGACGGGGGCAAGAGAGAGAGAGACAGGGGACGAGTGAGAGAGACAGGGGGTGAGAGAGAGAGACAGGGGGCGAGAGAGAGAGAGACAGGGGGCTAGAGAGAGAGACAGGGGGCGAGAGAGTGAGACAGGGGGCGAGAGAGACAGGGGGCGAGAGAGAGAGACAGGGGGCGAGAGAGAGAGACAGGGGGCGAGAGAGAGAGACAGGGGGCGAGAGAGAGAGACAGGGGGCGAGAGAGAGAGACAGGGGGCGAGAGAGAGAGACAGGGGGCGAGAGAGAGAGACAGGGGGAAGAGAGAGAGAGAAACAGGGGGAAGAGAGAGAGACAGGGGCGAGAGAGAGAGACAGGAGGCGAGAGAGAGAGACATGGGGCGAGAGAGAGAGACAGGGGGCAAGAGAGAGAGACAGGGGCGAGAGAGAGACAGGGAGTGAGAGAGAGAGACAGGGGGCGAGAGAGAGAGAGGGGGCGAGAGAGAAGGGGCGAGAGAGAGACAGGGGGCGAGAGAGAGAGAGGGGGCGAGAGAGAAGGGGTGAGAGAGAGAGAGACAGGGGCAAGAGAGAGAGACAGGGGGCGAGAGAGAGAGAGACAGGGGCAAGAGAGAGAGAGACAGGGGACGAGAGAGAGAGACAGGGGGCGAGAGAGAGAGACAGGGGGCGAGAGAGAGACAGGGGGTGAGAGAGAGAGACAGGGGGCTAGAGAGAGAGACAGGGGGCGAGAGAGAGAGACAGGGGGCGAGAGAGAGAGACAGGGGGCGAGAGAGAGAGACAGGGGGCGAGAGAGAGAGACAGGGGGCGAGAGAGAGACAGGGGGTGAGAGAGAGAGACAGGGGGCTAGAGAGAGAGACAGGGGGCGAGAGAGAGAGACGGGGCGAGAGAGAGAGAGGCAGGAGGCGAGAGAGAGAGACAGGGGGCGAGAGAGAGAGACAGGGGGCGAGAGAGAGAGACAGGGGGAAGAGAGAGAGAGACAGGGGGAAGAGAGAGAGAGACAGGGGCGAGAGAGAGACAGGAGGCGAGAGAGAGAGACAGGGGCAAGAGAGAGAGACAGGGGGCGAGAGAGAGAGACAGGGGGCGAGAGAGAGAGACAGGGGGCGAGAGAGAGAGACAGGGGGAAGAGAGAGAGAGACAGGGGGAAGAGAGAGAGACAGGGGCGAGAGAGAGAGACAGGAGGCGAGAGAGAAAGACAGGGGGCGAGAGAGAGACAGGGGGCGAGAGAGAGAGACAGGCGCGAGACATAAATGTATTTATTGTATTACATTATACTACAATTAGTCCTTTTTACGTGTGTGTGTGTGTAAATGTCAATCTAAAAATAAAAGCCAGGTGTGAATGACTAGTTTCCTGAACCCCTTAACCAGTCTCTGGACGCCTCTACGTCACAATATCTGAAGCAGCAATCCTGCTGGGATCTTACCTGATCCGCAGTCCTTCAATGTCCAGGTACCCTCATTCCCGCAATGTTATACATTGGAGGGGAGGTGTTTCTTACCTGTCTTCTGGGTTAGTGGGGGTTCCGATGTCTTCCATGTGAAGCTTGAGTCAGATCTGGAAGAAAGCAGTAAAGGTTATTTCGGTGTAGTATAGGGCAGTTAAGATATATAAGGTAAATAAGAGATTCAGAAACAGATTGTGAGACAGACACAGAGAGAGGGTGAGAGAGAGAGGGGGTGAGAGAGAGAGAGGGGGAGAGAGAGAGAGAGAGAGAGAGAGAGAGACAGAGGGGGTGAGAGAGAGAGAGGGGGTGAGAGAGAGAGAGAGGGGGTGGAAGAGAGAGGGGGTGAAAGAGAAAGAGAGAGGGGGTGAGAGAGAGAGAGGGTGTGAGTGAGAGAGAGAGAGAGAGAGAGAGGGGGAGTGAGAGAGAGAGAGGGTGAGAGAGAGACAGGGTGAGAGAGAGAGGGGGCGAGAGAGAGGGGATGAGAGAGAGAGATAGAGGGGGCGAGAGAGAGAGAGAGAGGGCGAGAGAGAGAGGGGCGAGAGAGAGAGGGCGAGAGAGAGGGGGCGAGAGAGAGAGACAGGGGGCGAGAGAGAGAGAGAGACAGGGGGCGAGAGAGAGAGACAGGAGGCGAGAGAGAGAGACGGGGCGGGAGACGGGGCGAGAGAGAGAGAGACAGGGGGCGAGAGAGAGACAGGGGGCGAGAGAGAGACAGGGGGCAAGAGAGAGAGAGAGACAGGGGGCGAGAGAGAGAGACAGGGGGCGAGAGAGAGAGACAGGGGGCGTGAGAGAGAGACAGGAGGCGAGAGAGAGAGACAGGGGGCGAGAGAGACAGGGGGCGAGAGAGTGAGACAGGGGCGAGACATAAATGTATTTATTGTATTACATTATACTACAATTAGTCCTTGTTACGTGTGTGTGTGTGTGTGTGTGTAAATGTCAATCTAAAAATAAAAGCCAGGTGTGAATGACTAGTTTCCTGAACCCCTTAACCAGTCTCTGGACGCCTCTACGTCACAATATCTGAAGCAGCAATCCGCCTGGGATCTTACCTGATCCGCAGTCCTTCAATGTCCAGGTACCCTCATTCCCGCAATGTTATACATTGGAGAGGAGGTGTTTCTTACCTGTCTTCTGGGTTAGTGGGGGTTCCGATGTCTTCCATGTGAAGCTTGAGTCAGATCTGGAAGAAAGCAGTAAAGGTTATTTCGGTGTAGTATAGGGCAGTTAAGATATATAAGGTAAATAAGAGATTCAGAAAAAGAGTGTGAGACAGACACAGAGAGAGGGTGAGAGAGAGAGAGGGGGTGAGAGAGAGAGAGAGAGAGGGGGTGAGAGAGAGAGGGGTGAGAGAGAGAGGGGGTGAGAGAGAGAGAGAGAGAGAGAGAGAGAGGGGGTGAGAGAGAGAGAGGATGAGAGAGAGAGAGAGGGTGAGAGAGAGGGGGAGAGAGAGAGGGGACGAGAGAGAGAGACAGGGGGCGAGAGAGAGAGAGGGCGAGAGAGAGAGGGGGCGAAAGAGAGGGGGCGAGAGAGAGGGGGCGAGAGAGAGAGACAGACAGAGAGAGAGAGACAGGGGGCGTGAGAGAGAGACAGGTGGTGAGAGAGAGAGAGGGGGCGAGAGAGAAGGGGCGAGAGAGAGAGAGACAGGGGGCGAGAGAGCGAGAGACAGGGGGTGAGAGAGAGACAGGGGGCAAGAGAGAGAGAGACAGGGGGCGAGAGAGAGAGACGGGGGCGAGAGAGAGAGACAGGGGGCGTGAAAGAGAGACAGGGGCGAGAGAGAGAGACAGGGGGCAAGAGAGAGAGACAGGGGCGAGAGAGAGAGACAGGGGGCGAGAGAGAGAGACGGGGCGAGAGAGAGAGACAGGGGGCGAGAGAGAGAGGCAGGGGGAAGAGAGAGAGACAGGGGGCGAGAGAGAGAGAGACAGGAGGCGAGAGAGAGAGACAGGGGGCGAGAGAGAGAGACAGGGGCGAGAGAGAGAGACAGGGGGCGAGAGAGAGAGACAGGGGGCGAGAGAGAGAGACAGGGGCGAGAGAGAGAGACAGGTGGCGAGAGAGAGAGACAGGGGGTGAGAGAGAGAGACAGGGGGAAGAGAGAGAGAGACAGGGGCAAGAGAGAGAGACAGGGGGCGAGAGACGGGGTGATTGGGTGGGGTGATGGGGTGATTGGGTGGGGTGATGGGGTGATATGACACTTCTGGTATCACACACACACCCATGCACACACACACACACACCGCCATGCACACACACACACACCCCCATGCACGCACACACACACACACCCATGCACGCACACACACCCCCATGCATGCATGCATACACAAACACACACTCCCATGCACACACACACACTCCCATGCACACACACACACGGGTATTGTGGGAAGCGGGAAGTGACGCGGGAAGCCCGGGGGAGAAGGAGGGGAACACCCCCACTACCATCACCCGCCCCGCGCAGGGATCAGGGGAAGCGGCACGGGAAGCCGGGGAGAGAAGGGGGGCAACACCCCCACTACCATCACCCGCCCCGCGGGGATCGGGTATCGTGGGAAGTGGTGCGGGGAGCCGGGATAAGCGGGGAACACCCCCACTACCATCACACGCCCCGCGCGGGTATCGGGTATCGCGGGACGTGGCGCGTGAAGCCGGGGTAAGCAGGAAACACCCCCACTACCATCACCCGCCCCGCGCGGGGATCAGGTATCACGGGAAGTGGCGCGGGAAGCCAGGGCAAGCGGGGAACACCTCCACTACCATCACCCACCCGACGCAGGTATCGTGGGAAGCGGGAAGTGGCGCGGGAAGCCGGGGGGAGAAGGAGGGGAACACCCCCACTACCATCACCCGCCCCGCGCAGGGATCAGGGGAAGCGGCGCGGGAAGCCGGGGAGAGAAGGGGGGCAACACCCCCACTACCATCACCCGCCCCGCGGGGATCGGGTATCACGGGAAGTGGCGCGGGGAGCTGGGAAAGCGGGGAACACCCCCAATACCATCACACGCCCCGCGCGGGTATCGGGTATCGCGGGAAGTGGCGCGTGAAGCCGGGGTAAGCGAGGGGTGAAGCCGGGGTAAGCAGGGAACACCCCCACTACCTTCACACGCCCCGCGCGGGTATCGGGTATCGCTGGAAGTGGCGCGTGAAGCCGGGGTAAGCGAGGAACACCCCCACTATCATCACCCGCCCCGCGCGGGGATCACGGGGATCAGGTATCACAGGAAGTGGCGCGGGAAGCCAGGGTAAGTGGGGAACACCTCCACTACCATCACCCGCCCGGCGCGGGTATCGTGGGAAGCGGGAAGTGGTGCGGGAAGCCGGGGGGAAAAGGAGGGGAACACCCCCATTACCATCACCCGCCCCGCGCAGGGATCAGGGGAAGCGGCGCGGGAAGCCGGGGAGAGAAGGGGGGCAACACCCCCACTACCATCACCCGCCCCGCGGGGATCGGAGATCGCGGGAAGTGGCGCGAGAAGCCGGGGGGAGAAGGAGGGGAACACCTTGGCTTGCAGGGAAGGAGCAGAGGGGCCGCAGCATGGAGAAATTGGAGAGTACTTACTCTCCAACAGATCTCCTGGCAGAAAAAATGGCCGCTCGTTGGGGGAGGGCTCATATAGAGCCTGGCCGCGTGCCCACAAAGCCTGGGAGCGCGTGCCAATCAGCTGTCAGGTAGGTGGAGTTTTTTGTTTTTTTTTCAAGCCAGCGTGAGCAGGGAAAATTTCAGCGCGAGCAGGAAAAATTTAAAAAAACAAACACGTGTGCTGCTTGGGCCAATATTTACTCGCCCGAAGGTTAAATCCTCTCGCCCCGGGCGTGTAAATGTATAGGATTGTCGAACACTGTATATATATATATATATATATGTGTGTGTGTATATATATATATATATATATATATATATATATATATAAAAAAACAAAAAAGTGTGGCGCCAAAAAATAATAATATAACTGTGATTTAAATTTTTTTTTATATAACTATAATTAATGAATAAAGAATTGTGTAAAGTGAATAATGTATAAAAATATTAATATATCTCTTAAACTAATGTGACCTTAGTGCATACTATTAAAACACAACCAGTAAAAGTAAACAAAACAGTGCATAAACGTGCTAGCAAAAAGAAAAAAGAAAAACACAAAAATCAAAAAACTCCAACCAGTCCTTCCATAATTAGTCCATAATTAGATGATAAGGTTTCTGATGTTGAAAGGGGTCTTTAGGCTGCTCTCACACGGGGTAAACCAACTCCACAGATATCTATAGACAGAAAAAGAGAGAGAGCGCACGCCCCATAGCATAATACTGTATAAAATTTATTAAAACAAGGAAAGGGGATGGGGGGTGGGGGGGTAGGAATCGCACTCACAAGATGCAAGTAGTTAAAAGGCAATTTGTGATTATATCACCACCATCCGGTTCTGGATACTGCAACACGTCTCCGTGGACTCCTTCAGGGCTGCCAGACACGATCACCAGGGACCAGATGTTGAAAGGCTCCGTTCGCTGTCTGTATAGAGTCCAAAACTCCAGCTCGCACTTCCAATGGCCACCAATCGTATTCCCGTGCTTGGTGTAGGCTGCTGCGCGTGCGCGGCGTCGTCGTGATGACGTATTCGCGCTCTCAGTACCCTTAGTTTTGGACTCTATACAGACAGCGAACGGAGCTCTCTCTCTTTTTCTGTCTATATATATATATATATATATATATATATATATATATATATATATACATACATACATACATACATACATACATACATACATACATATACTGTGGTCCCCGTCATAACGTAGGATCTTATGTCTCAGATTAAGGCAGGAAACATACTATGGATGGACAGCAAAGCTGGTTACCATACCCAAAACATGCCCTGGTATAAGCAACAACATAAACAATCTCTGCACACAGCAGTATAGTGTTTCTCTTATCTGTTACTCCAAGGTTATGGAGCAGACGTCCCCGCTTCAGCACAGTTTCGCATCCTTCCTTCCTAGGGGAGCTCTGCCCCACAAGAGCTCAGAGAATCTCTCCTCTGTAAGTCTAATGTTAAGGACAGGACTTCCTCGCTTCAGCACGGTCTTGCGCCCTTCCTTCCTCTTCCTGGTATGTAACAGGGGAATATTGAGGTGGAGTCCTTCAATTAACTAGTGCTACAGAGCATTTGACCCACTTGTAAATATAAATTGCTGCATCCGGATCACATATTTTAATGAGTAACTGTGTGGAGCTATGTAGATTAACCCCTAGTTGGAACACGGTCTGGCAAGGATAAGGAGGGTTGTCTGGAGGAAGTCCAAAGACCCACCCAGACCCCTTGCATAGATCCCGCAACTATATGAGCCAGTGAACCTGGGGAAGCTCCCACTCAAGTAGTAATCATAAAGTACTCACATAAGTCCATTTCAATCCGGGTCTGTGTGCTCCTTGATGTATGCAGAGACAAAACTTAATCACCCTTGCCGAGGGGGGAGGTGAATCAGCGGGCACAACTGTGCAGAAAAATATTTGCAAAGGCTGGACTGGGCTATAAAAATTCTTTATTTAAGCATGGATTAAAAACTAAGAGGGGGGGAAACAGACCCCTGCGCCTCTAACGCGTTTTACCCAGTGTGGGCTTTCTCAAAGAGTAGCGTTACTCTTGCACAATCCCCTAAAATACCGGAAGTACACCGGACGTGATGTCACTCCCTGTGTGTAGTCACTTCCTGACTTTTAAAACTCCATGTGCAACCAGGCGTCCAGCCTGCTCTATTAGTTTGCATCTGCTGCTAGCTTCTCTAGGGAGATTTACTCTCTGTACCCTAGAAAATCCCAAAGCTGATATATATATATATATATATATATATATATATATGAAAGGCGGGGTTGCAGACCTGCCTAAGACATGCAGATGAGCATACAGTTGTATTTACATTTGCATATTTGCTTTGCTGTGGAGGGTTTTTGTCACTTCTTTTACTCACCATAACTTAACTCAGTATTATGGTTGGCCCATCCTTTAGCTTCTTTGCATACCCAGTTAATCAACCCCAAACTGATGAGACCCATTAAGGTTGAAACAGCTGTCTGTGGGTGGTTTTCTGGGTATGCACCTTAACCCTGGCTGTGCTCAAAGCTGTGACCATGCAGCAAGCTTAAGTCTATAGGGAACCATGTTAAAAATGGTTTTTGAAACAAAAAGTGGCACTGTGTGCTCATTTGCATGTCATTTCCCAGAATCCCTTGCTGCAGTGTAAGTGCTGTGTGCTGGGTGATAATGGGGAAAGGCGGGGTTGCAGACCTGCCTAAGAACACGCAGATGAGCATACAGTTGTATTTACATTTGCATATATATATATATATATATATATATATATATATATATATATATATATATATAGCTTAAAAGGTCAGTCTGCACTCCATAAGCAGAGATATTGGTAGGTGCTTGTCCCATAAAAGATAAGTAAATAAATGATACTGTGTAGATACCACAATATCAGGAGATAGCACTCAGTCTTGCAGCAGAAATAATGTATTAGAAACAAGGCACAGAAATTCCAACGTTTCGGTCCCAGGAAACAGGACCTTCCTCATCCTTTCATCCCCCTGAGGAAGGTCCTGTTTCCTGTGACCGAAACATTGGAATTTCTGTGCCTTGTTTCTAATACACTATTTGTATATATATATAAACAAAATTAAAACATCAATATTATTCACTAGTGGAAAATGCTGTAGGTATATAGAAAAAATATATACAGTATATAAATGAAAGTGAATATAAACAATAAAAACATATGCATGGGTGAATGGGTAAACAGAGGACCAGGATGGTTTGTGACTGTGACCAGTCAATAAAATTATCTTTTTGTAATGATATTGCATCTTTGGCTTGGTGTGCTCAGCGACCCTTTTTGTTCTGAACAAAGGAGCAGACACCCGGTGTCACTCTTCTGTGGAGGTGATCTTACATGCACACAAGCAAAACCATATACAATAAGACTGTGACCAAAATAATTAACATATTGAAAAAATGTATTAACGGGAACGTTGATAGCGAGAACTGTGCAGCAAACCAACGACAGCAGAGAAACCTCGAATTTGGCACCAAATTCTAACTGATGTTAATGCCCAAGGTAATACTGTGTGCACAGTTGATAAGTTAAAGAAAAGGTAGGGAGATAGCAAACGCAAACTTGAGAAAAAGCTTGCTGACTATGCTGCAGAGACCAGACGCACACTTCCAGAGCTAACAGCATCGGCATATGAGAGGAGAATGTTGGAGGTCATCTCAACTGCTCAGGTGTTGGCTTTCTAACAATGGTGGACACTGCGAATCTTCCTGAAGAGCAAACTGGTTCAAACAGACAACTAAAATAATACAGTGAATCTCAATCAAGCTTTAAATGTGATTTTATTACCCAGCTTATCTAACATACATATGATTACAGTATTAATTACATGTCAGTCACACATACGCGTTGTGGGCGGTTCTCACAATAACCTCTATATAAGATGCTTATATATTTAAGGTCTCAAAATCTTCACGTATAATACAGGCCATGACTTAAACATTGCAAACATGTAACAATTAGTAAAAGTAATAATTTTGCAATTTTTTCTCTCCATAGTAATGTTAATAATTGCCTATTATATCACATGAATAAACTTATATCATTATTTATATTACATAAAGTTTACACTCATATTAATCATCTGATTTAAGTAATCTAATATTTATAAGAAATATTTTATTCTCACACAACCCATATCAATTTTTTTTACATACACAAAAACAATGAGTCCTCAGTCAACAGACTACTGCATTTCACATATTTACCACTGATTAGTTTTATGTTACACAATGGATTGGAACTGGACTGGAACCTTTCAACGTTAATGATAATTCCTGAGTAAAAAAAGCTATGTATTGAATCCTGTGGAAAACAGCAGGGATCTCTAGCAGGGAATACAACAAGCATGGATCTATACATAAGAACTAACTTGCTTAGATAGAGGACTGAGCACAGGTGAACTATTTAAGGTTCAAGGTGTGAGTAAAGGAATTGACTCTGAAAATAATGATCATGACTTTAAAGCAGGGGCGCTTGGCTAAAATCCCAGTGTCCACTCCTTGTGACCTTTGTCAAGTCACTTTATTTCCCTGTGCCTCAGGCAGCAAACATAGATTATTTGTACGTTTGTCAGAACAGGGACTGTGCCTGTAAAATATTATGTACAGTGCTGTGTACTGCATGTTATATTGTAATCGTGAATTGCAAATTCAGATATACAAACTCAATTAGTGATATCTATAAATTGGCAGCTTAACCATGAATACAAACCTTGGAAATCCAGGGCATTGGGAAATGTGTCCTCTCCCCAAAGTATGGGGCAGTGTTTAGTATAACAAATAGGACATATTTATTAAGTGTATTAACGCAGCAATCCAAGCCATTTTTTTTACAGAGGATTGAAGCAGACAGACTTCAAAGCTCTGTGGACCCCTTGCTTCTGGAGATGCCGGTAGTCGCTCGGCTAGAAGGGATCACGTGATGGCCGTTTTTCGAAGCTCCCACGCCCTGTTGGAGAATAGGAAGCCGTGATGTAATTCGGTGTGGAATCCTATTGGACCATGTGACGTGAGCGTTTCAAAAAGCAACGGGATACCAGCACCTACTACAGAGGTAAGTATCTTTGGAAGCAGGAGGTCTTACAATTAACAGAGTTCAGCTCCTGCTTCAAACTTGCATTAGTGAACAAGTCTAAATCATTATGAACCTAAATTTAAATGCAATTAAAATGGAAAGGATGTCTCTGTTAATTCAATTATGTTGATGTTTTTTCTGTGTGATACAAAACAGGGATAAAGTTAGTGTACTATACAAAACAGCAACAGATTTATTAGGAAGGAATGTCATCACTTTGGAATTATTAGGGTGTTTTTCTTTAATATACCTAGTGATCTTTAACCAGTTTTACAGCTGAGAAACTTTAATAAATAGCATCCACTAAATCACCCATTCAACTCATAAGTAAGCTCATAGTTATAGATATTGGCTTGATAGATAAGCATGGTTAGATCTGGCTTGCTATTAACTGCATTCACCACTAGGTACAAGACTGGGCTATGAATATAGGAGAGATCCATACTAGAGATGGAAGTGGTGTATAACACAAGGAGATAGTAGCATGCCATTCTTAAAAACAAAGATTAAAAATATAATAATAATATTTTTTCTAATATAGCACTAACAGTCCTGTAAATACAATTTTTCAGGAAGTAGGCGTCGTTGCGCCATTGCAGTTACAATCTAATTTTGATGTTTCAGCTACGGGGAGGTTGGGTGACTTGCCCAACGTTGCAAGGGGAGCTGACAGATTTGAACTTGGTGCACCCACATTGCAGGCAGTGACATTACAGGCTGAGCTACTCCTTCAACCCGTATATGGCAATAAAATATGGTGATGAAAGGTCATTTGTTGATTCCGAGAACATTTTTGCATTTCCTCAAAGAAAACATTCCCCAAAATGTTGAATAAAACCCCAAAACAATATATATGCCAGCTATATCTTTTCAACCTCTTCTTTTTATTATGAATTTACTTTTAAAAAAGGTATTTGTGAGACTAGGTCATCTTCGATGAATTTTCCCCATGAAAAATTGGTCTAAATGGGACTTCTGGTGATGCGCTGTATGTTGTGTAGATAAAGAGCAATCCCTTTGCCAGTAGCTGTGCTAGTGGCAAAAGTGTCCCTTGAGACATCAAGAATACCTTGCATACACTCACATTATTAGTGCTACAGGTATGCACATGTCTTCAAAAGTGCTTTGCACATGTGTTTGCAAATTTTGGGACATTTTGCAGTCATATTGCTTTAAAATTAGTGTCATTGCACATCTTTTGCCATTTTTTTTACAGCAGAATTTTATCAATTTCATCAGCTGTGCCCGAACCTCACCATCATTTCACTGAAAGAAGAGGGCACATTTTACCTGGTTGGGTGAATTCCACACATCTCTATTCGTAAGGCAGAACTATGGTAGAAGCAATCAACAAAATCTACATTTTTTCTACTGTTCTGCTTCAAGCCTGGAACAAATTCTCTACCTTATATAAACTGGTTGCATGTCTAGAACATCTAACCTGTCATGGCTATATAATCCTTTATTGCCTAAATGCTGTCAAGTCTGTATGAAACTGAAATAATAATATGGACATCTTAAAAAAAGCGCAAGAAAAATATTTTCATATGTTTACAGCAAATATGCAAAAACAACATTTTCCAAAGAGTAGTGGACTTGTGCTCTCAATGAACATTTGTAACTAAACTATTGGGATAATAGACTTAACAGCAGGGACCTGTTTTCTCTTCGATCCCATGAAGTTGACTGCAATGAATTACTCCACTAAGTTCTCTCAAGACAAGATGACTTTCTGAATCTGAAAGAGCATCTTCTACACAAATGCCCTTTGGCCCCTATCCACATACAAAGCAATCTTGGTTTCAAAACAGTCCATTTAAGGTTTGGTAAAAAGCTATGGGTATCTTGAGTGGAGTTCAGTGAGCTTGATTAGGATGGAAAGAGCAGGGACAATGGAGCCTCAGGAGGTGGTAGTGATTAATAGAGAACGCGGAATCTGGAGGCTGGGTGAGATGGATAAATCCTTCTCCAAAGTGAGAGAGAACAAATGCAAGCTTCAAAGAAGAGTAAGAAGAAAGAAAAAAAGCAGGAAGAAGGAAGGAAAAATGTTTACCAGCAATAAAGAATTCTGAAGTTGTTTGCAGATTTATTACATATTAGTTACATATCCCCTATGGAATCGAATAAAGTACAAATGAAATCCGATGAATCAAGTTAAAATGTTCTTCCACAATTATTTTTTTTAATTATTTTTTTTAAGCATTAAAAAGTTGATAGCAATGTTATGGAGCTTCAAAATATTCTTATAGAAAGCAGTACTGTATAATTAGTCAATTCCAATTTTGTTGTAAATAAATTATACAATTGGTAAACCAATTTCATAATCTACAATTCTAGTAGAAATCTATTGAATCAAGCAAAAAGGTGAAAATGTAATTTTATAAACCCTTTTAGTGTTCATGCAGCCAATGTGTGAAAATAATTTACTGTCCTGGAGAAACGATGAGCAAACAGGAAAATAATTGAAAAGTGCTAATCATAACAACACTATTTTTCTTATATTGTGCTGATAATGTATACAGTAATATACATTGAAGTTTATGGGCACAATAGGCTGCCTTGCAGAACCTTGAAGAGCCCAAGGTTACAAAGAGTTGACACTGGGATTCAAACCCATGATTTATAGAGAGGGTCCTGAGAATTAAGCTACTCTTCCAGCCCCTACTAACTCCTACATAGAAATAACAACAATTATTCGTTTTGGGAAAATCCAGAAATTATTTTCTTGGGAATGTTCATTGATGGAGATGTCTCCTATTTATTGTTGATAAATAGATATGTTTGACAAAGTTTGCGAACCAGTCAAAATTTGCCCTTTTTCATGAAAGACTTGCAAACTTTGCAAACATGTATATCTGGGTATTAGTATTGACTTAAAGTCAATGGGCACTATGTATCAAAGGGCAGATTTAGGGGCAAAGTTATTATTTTGCTGCAACTCACGCTTATATAAACATGCGCCAGGCAGCGTCTATGTAGTAATCTTAGTTGCGCCATTTTCGGGCATGTCTGCGTCTGCGTGTGACGAGATAAGGGATTTATAGACCAAATGGGAGGAGTTGGGTGGAGTTACTTAAGTAATAAACCCCGAAGAACAGGGCATTATTGGCCAGTAATGCCCTGTTTTGAGGGGATTATTAATATTATAGGCTAAATGTAGGCTTATTTTTAATTTTTTTCATAAAAGATACACTTTTATAGTCATATTGATTTTTTATCAGCACGATTGTCTACATTCTTATGCTTTTACTGCAACTTTATTAAAAGGAAATTGTACATACACACAGCCCCCTCTATATACACATACAGTACACACTGCAGACCCCCACTCTATACACACAAAAACACTCTGCAACCCCCCTCTATATACACAAACACACTCTGTAGTCCCCCCTACACACTCTGCAGCCAAAAAACACCCTCCTCTACACCCACAAAACACAGTGCAGCTCTCCTCCACCCTCTACACTCACAACACAAACACAGCAGACCCCTCTACACCCACAAACACACACTGCAGCCCCCTGTAAACCCACAAAACTGCAGGCACACACAAACCAAAACACCCTCTGCAGCCCTCCTCCACCCCCCCCCCCCCCACACACACACAGACACACTGCAGCCCCCCTCTTCACCTACAAAACACACTGCAGACACACACACACCAACAAAACAGGCTGCTACCCTCTCTACATCCACAAAACACACACCAGCAGCTCCCCACTACAACCACTGCAGCCCCCCTGTAAACCCACACACTGCAGACAAACACACACAAAACACTCTGAACCCCTCCACCCACAAAACACACACTGCAGAGATACACAGAAACCAACAAAACAGGCTCTGCCACCTCTACATCCACAAAAACACACCAGCAGCCCCCTCCCTACACCCACTGCAGCCCTCCTGTAAACCCACACACTGCAGACACACACACACACACACCAACAAAACACTCAGCACCCCTCCTCCACCCACAAAAGACACACAGAAGATACACACAATGCAGCCCCCTCTACACCTACAAAACAAACACACACAGCAGACACACACCAACAAAACAGACTCTGCTGCCCCCTCTACAACCACAAAACACACACCAACAGAAGACACACACACCAATAAAACACTCTGCTGGCCCCCTTTACACCCACAAAATACACAATAGACACACACACACACCTTTCCCCTCACTCTCCTTTGCCAAGCTCTCTTCAGGCAAGGTGGGGGAGGAGTCAGTGCCTTGCTGCTGCATCCTGTCCAATCTCCTCCCTGGTCTGAGTGCTGATATCACTCTTTGTGAACGAGAACTGAAAGCTGATTGGCAGTAAAACTTGGCAGGGTGCCAAAAATTCCGGGCCATTACTGATTGGATAATGCCTGGAATTTTAACCAATCAGAGAGCAGGGATTTCAATAATGCCTGGAATTTACCAGCTTTAGCCTATAATTTTGCTTATTGGTACATGGGTATATATTAAAAAATGCATTACTTTTCTTGACAGTTTTCTGTGTAGTTTTTCTCCATCACTTTTTAGTGTCTGTCTGTCTACACTAGGAGGCAAAACAAAACAGAATTCAGGAAAGGATGAAAGAACAGTTCATTAGTTGATCACAACTCTCATCTTGCAGGTCTGTATCCTAACATTTTAGTATCCTTTGTATGCTTTACTGATTTTCCTCTTAATTCCCCTGTTTACTTAGCAACAAAACTGTTAACTTTCAAGTTAGCATGCTATCCAACCCTTTACCGTTTGAATGGGTGTGCAATGTTACCAGTGACCCGAATCCCCGAAATTATTGTAAATCTAATTGTAGGTAACAGTGTAAGTGGGCAAATAGTTCTCATGAGTGTACAGTACCAGTTCGAATAAAATCTTCATTCTTTTCTTTAGACTGACTTGGGAATGCAAGTCAAATCACAATTGAATGAAATTACTATCTGAAAACAAGTGATAATAAATAGTGTACACCTTCTTGTCAATATCCGTAATTACCACAACTATGCAGACTTCATTAGGTCACTTTAAGAATGAAAGGCCGTAGGGAAAGAAAAGAGCTATACAGATTAGAATTCTCAAAACAAAACTGAACAAATGGTTAGGTAGAGTTGATCCAAAAATAAGAAAAAAAAAAGATGATCGTTCTTCATCCAGCCTTCAAAATTATTATGTTTTTAAAGAATTTGTATAGGTAAATATGAATATGTTAAGCCTTATGAATATGGCAAGTTTTTTGTGAATTTCCAGCTGCAGAAAAGTATACTTTTATTGACTAATGATTTTATAGTTCAAGCGGTTAGATAGTAGCACATGGTCCTTCTAAGGCTGTGTTCTTTGATGAATGAAAGTAATATCTGCTGGCATCAGAATATAAGGGTAGCACTTCACTTTTGTAGAAAAGAATAAAAGTATACATACGTTGAAAATGCCTGGGCCTAGTGTGATGCACCTATCTATTCCTAATCATTTTCTGATAAATATTAATTCTGTAATTTAACAGTCTGCCAGCGTGGCAATACACTGGGGCTACATAAATGTCAGAAGTGATCTCAAAGAGAATTCATCAGAAAGAAAGAAAATATTTGCCCACTATTACCCTAAAAGTTGTTAATACATAGAAAATCAGTAGAAATCACTGGACAAAGAAGCACACGAATCTATTATGTAGAATCTTGCCAGGAAACGTGCATATGTTTGCACACCTTTCCACTGCACAGACCTTATATAAATCAATGCTCTCCATGTTTTGAATATCTAATTGTGTCCAAAGGTAATAGTAAAGAGCACACAGGGGATCTTATTTAAAGTTACATTTACTGGGATTGTCACCAAAGCCAGCAGTTCCTGGCATGCTAAATTTAATCACATATATATTTAATCAGATATAATCTGGTGATAATGACACAGCAGACTGTCTAAGGTGGTAACAGTGCTGGGACACATCTGTCCTCATGGTTCACACTAATAATGTCTCACTTTCATGAAATATGCAAATGGTGTCACCTCGTCCAAAGATGTCAGCCTCATTAATAGGTGCACATTGTTTGGCATGTGACATTTGTGGTATCTGTTTTCCATGTTCCAACTTTAGTCACAGCATATTTTGTAACTGATGTTAGGTATGCATATGTGATTGTGTGG